>NW_010552599.1:0-17689 GCF_000687285.1 Phaethon lepturus
ACCCAGTTTCAATGCTGTTCTTAGAGGGTAATTTTCCAAAGTGCCCCTCGGTGATTACTCCACAACTGGTATAATTCTACTGTGATCAACTATACCAGATTAGAGACATAGTACTTTTCATTTAGAAACACCACCATCTCATACAGTCGCTAAACTTCAATTTTGCCCTGATCCTGTGAACCAAACATTCATATAGAATCATTTCCAAACGGGTAAACTGAGGCACAGAAACGGTAACTAAGATGACTTGAATAATGACAGGTTTTTTTCTCAATACTACACATACTTCACCTCTGAGGCTGATCTCTTCCATCTACCCCTGCGGCTCTGACAGAAAAACATACAGATGGGTTGGAGTGCGAATCAAATGGTATGTGCACTCCCTCTGTGGGTTTTGCACGTGTTAGTCTGAGATTCCATGTCTTTTCCGTTCTTTTCAAATTGTCTACTGAGTGAATCCAGGGATTTCACTTCCCTTTTTTCAGTTACAGTTTTTCCTTTTTAGAATGGAAAACATCAGTAGTTTCCTTTGGGACTTAATCGTTTAAGGGAAAAAACAAAAAAAACCCCAAATCCCAAACCAAACAAAAAAATAAACCAAAACCCACCAAAAAAAACTCCCACTAAACAAAATATTCATAATGGTGTAAAAATATACCCTGCAGACCAGACTCTCCTGTCTGCAGATGCAGACGTGGGATGTGGATGCATCAAATTTTGTGCACTCCTGGACAGTTCAAGCTACGGGGATGCAGTGAAAACTGCATTGATGTATTGGAGGGAAGGATGGTTTGCTGACTGTTATTCTAGCATGCTTACCTCTGGGACACTTGAGCCTGGATTGCGTCTCCCAAGGTCCTGATGCCGTGTGAACCGTTCGCAGACTGTACTTCGTGGGCATGAGGGTTTTGAAGAATTGGGAAGGAGAAAGAATTAAGAGCTCGAGGTAGTTCTTACCCCTTTAAATTCAGCATAAGGTTTGCCCAAACTCAACCTGGTGTTCTCTGCCTCTCCTCTGTTGTTTGTTCATTTGAGGTGTGAATTTTCAATTTCCTCCAAAGGTCTCCCCTGCAGCCACCACAGGCTAAGCCACTTCCGAAGAGCTCGGGAGCGTCACGGAGGAAAACGCGTGAGCCTGAATTAGCAAGTAGTTTGATAAAGAGGATATTCAGCCATTATGCGAAAATGCCGGTGGCCAGAGACGCGTTCAAAATTGTTGAAAAATGGTAAGCAGCCACAACCTGCTCCTCCTCCCACTCTTTTTAGTCTCTTTTTTTTTTTTTTCTTTCTTTTGTCTCCTGAAATAACAAGCCTGTCAGGAGTGCCACTGGCAAGCTGACAGCCCTCCTGATTCAGCTGGCGGGAGCCACGGGAGGTCTGATTAAAACGAGGACAGAAATGTGCCAGCTACTTTTGGCTGCTGTGAAGGTGTCCATGACCAATGCGACCTTGCAGGACCATCTGGGTTTTGTCCCAACCACTACAAACTGCACCATTCACAATCCTCTCAGGCTAACAGCACGCTAATATCATGAGTCTTCTCCATGCACGGGCTGGCTGTGGAGTGTTTCTTCTCCCGCAGTTTTCCCTGGCAGGCACGGCGAGCAGCTCTAGTGCAGCTTGCCCTATGGAAGTGGGTGACTAGCTGGTGTTCACATGCTCCACAACCTGATTTTATTTCCCTCCTCAATCCTCTTTCAGCTCCGAGAGATACTTCAAGCAGCTAAGTGATGATCTGGAAGCTTACACCAACCATGCGGGGAGGAAAACAGTGGAGATGGCTGACCTGGAAGTCCTCATGAGAAGGTAAAGAGAGGGTTATTATTAACCCGTAGTAGTGTTTGGTGGTGCGTTGACAGCCCAGTAAGACTTGTTGCCAGGGTGTGCGCTAGCAGTATTTCTGCAGCAAGTGTGGTGTCTTGTGATTTACTCTGCTTGGCATTCTGTGCCAGGAAGGGCATTTGTGGGCTTGGGATCTTATACTCCACGACGACGGTGGTGGAGGGGCAAGAGGAAGTTAGCGAGGGGTCAGGAGTGCAGGAGTCATCTGAGGAACAAGTAGCAAGACGAGGGGGATGTGTGCAAGGGTGAAGCAGTAGAAAAAGAGTAATAGTAAGTGCGAGGCTGGGCTGCACCCTGAGTGATCACTTTGCTAAAAGCGTTTGCAGCTGAAGTAGTGTGAGCATTTTCACGTGCCCTGCTATCTGTTTTGATGACTTACTCTTCCGAACAAAATCTCACTTGGGTCACAACAACCCCAGGCAACGCTACAGGCTTGGGGAGGAGTGGCTGGAGAGCTGCCCGGCAGAAAAGGACCTGGGGGTGCTGGTTGACAGCCGGCTGAACATGAGCCAGCAGTGTGCCCAGGTGGCCAAGAAAGCCAACAGCGTCCTGGCCTGTATCAGAAATAGTGTGGCCAGCAGGAGCAGGGCAGGGATCGTGCCCCTGTACTTGGCACTGGTGAGGCCGCACCTCGAATCCTGTGTTCAGTGTTGGGCCCCTCACTGCAAGAAGGATGTTGAGGTGCTGGAGCGTGTCCAGAGAAGGGCAACAAAGCTGGTGGGGGGTCTGGAGCACAAGTCTGGTGAGGAGTGGCTGAGGGAACTGGGGTTGTTCAGTCTGGAGAAGAGGAAGCTGAGGGGAGCCCTCATCGCTCTCTACCACTACGTGAAAGGGTGTTGTGGTGAGGTGGGGGTTGGTCTCCTCTCCCAAGTAACTAGCAATAGCACAAGAAGAAACGGCCTCAAGTTGCACCAGGGGATGTTTAGGAAATTGGATATTAGGAACAATTTCTTTATGGAGAGAGTGGTCAAGTATTGGCACAGGCTGCCCAGGGAGGTGGTAGAGTCACCATCACTGGAGGTGTTCAAAAAACATGTGGACGTGGCACTTTGGGACATGGTTTAGTGGGCATGGTGGTGTTGGGTTGACAGTTGGACTTCATGATCTTAGAGGTCTTTTCCAACCTTAACGATTCTGTGATTCACTCTTCCTGCTTCTGCACAGCTGATACGTAAGGTTCAAACTGACAGTTCCTCTCCAGAACAGTAAAAGATGCCTCCAGCCTGGCAGGCCAGGGCTGGCCTCTCCTAACAGCTGTGTTCCCCTTCGTGCTGCCTCTTCGAGACCCCGCAGAGGGGCAGGCTGGCCAGCAGCCTGGGTGAACTGTTCTCAGAGCTTCAAAAAACTCCCTCAGCTCCTCCATCTCATGACTGAATTTCATTTGTTCTGCCACCAAAACGCAAGGGATTTGTTCTTGGCTTTGGAGCCCTCTCTAAAGCTTTGTGGGGCCTGAAACAAATCCATCACTCATTTAAAGTCGTTATTGCAAGTTGTTAATCCTTGTCTCCACTGGAAGAGTTTCAGATGTGATGCTAAACTCATCTGAGGGATTTTGCTGATTAAAGGCATTGGCTTTGCATCGGCCTGTCTAGATTGAGCTGGTACTGCTGCTTAAAAAGAATAATCTGCTGCTGTCCTGGTCTGGAGATTGTCATTTGCCCACCTCAGAGGTGTGTGCTGAAATTAGTGTGAACAGGCTGAGAGGTGCGGTGGTTTAGTTGGCCAGGTTTGAGGATTCTGTACACTTGATACTTTACCTTTTTCTAGATGTCTTTATGCCTTTCCACTGCCTCAGGGATCGGGGATTGTTGCTGGTTCATGAATAAGAACAGTATTTTCCTTTCACAAGGAAAGCATTTGTTTTTTCCTTTCTACAAGACCAGGAGATGCTGATTTTTTTTTTTTTCCAGGCCAATAATCTAAATGGTGTACTAGAAAACTACATGGCCTACACAGTTTGAAAATGCCAACCACCTCTGAATTTGAAACGTAAAAAAATCTGTTGGTAACGAGCTATTGGCTTCTGTTACCTCATTCTGTGCATGTCTTTAAATGGCAAAATTTATCCCATGGCAGGTGGATTGCGAATTTAAAAAGCAATGAACTTGACCTTCAGTAAAGATCAATATGCTGACTCTGGCTGTGACAAACAGGTAGCCCCATGGGAAGCTGGTCTGCAGGAAATCTCCTGGTTCACTTTCCTGCATAGGCATGGCTGGTGCCCGTGCCGGTGCCGTATGCAAGACCTAGCGCATCACCTGAGAAAGTTGCCTGCAAATAGAAATCTGTAGCTCTTCTATCAAAAGTAGCCACCACATTTCAGCTGTTAAATGCAAAAATGTTACTGCAAGAAAACTTTACTCTTTTTGCTAACAATTCTCTGTTTCTTCTCTGCTTTCCTCCTTGAAAGACAAAGGCTGGTGACAGACAAGATGCCGTTGAATGTGCTGATAGAGCGTTACTTCCCTCTGGAGTACAGGAAGCTCCTGATTCCGGTTGCTGTGAGTGGAAATAAAGTGATCCCCTGCAAATGAGTGTGCCCCTCGGCAGCAATGGCCCCTCCGGGTGGGAAGGTGCCCCACTGTAGGTTGTTCATGTAACTGCTCCATGTGATGGTTTTCCACAAGGAATCAGTGGGGCTGTAAATAAATCGGTTCCCTTGAACTGAAACGGGTTGTGCTGTGGCTGTCACACCAACTGCTGGATCTCACCAACCGATATTACAAGTAATTTGACTATCCTGAATTTTTCATGTTACTTTTGAATACTTGTACAGCTCTGATAAATAAAATATTATATATATTCTGCATGATACAAATGCTGCTTATTCCAGTAAGCTGAAAGGCTACTGCATTGCGTTGTTCAAAATGTTCCTAATAGCCATTTAGCTGTGGTGATGCTCTTCATATTTACTAGTTGTTTGCTCAAAGAAGAAAAGTTACAGTCTGCCTTATGGAAGGAAGCAGATCCTTGCTACAGCTGTGTGTCTTTGTCCAGCAGGGCCTTTCAAACTCGGGTTTTGTCCCTGTTTGCAAGTGTAGTCTACTCTGTTAAGAGTAGATCATGATCCAGCTGTGACCACAGCTGTTTACTGGTGTAAACTGAAACAGGAGAATATACTTTATACTTAATATAGAACTAAATCTCACGGGGAATTGGCAAGCAATAATTTGAGACCATTGGAGAGGTGACATTTTCTGGGGCACACGTGGTAGGTAGGCTGGGAGAGACCAATTCAGGTGGAGTTAATTGTGTGTGTTGGGTTTACACGGCAAGGTTTTGGTAGTGGCACGGGGGAAGGCTGCAGGAGTGCCTTTGGCCCCCGTGTTGGACAGAGCTGGTTCCAGCCAGCTCCAGAATGGAGTAAGGAGAAAAATGCAAGAGAAACACCCCTGCAGCCACTGAGGGCAGTGAAGAAGGAGGTGCTGCTGGAGCAGAAACTGCCCTGCAGCCCGTAGTAAAGACCATGGTGAGGCAGGCTGTCCCCCTGCAGCCTGTGGAGCTCCACGCTGGAGCAGATCCACCTGCAGCCTGTGAGGGACCCAGAGTTCAAGTCTGTTTTGACTCTGCCAGTAACTGGTGAGCAATCTCCCTGTCTTTATCTTGACCCGTGAGCTTTTTAATCTTAATTCCTCCACCGCTGAGTTGGAGGGGAGTGAGAGAGCCTCTGGGTGGGTGCCTGGCAGCCAGCTATGGTTAAAGCACCCCACTGCAGGTGGTGTAACCACACAGCTGAAGGTGGCACTTGCGCAGCTGTTTTCTGCCAGCCCTGGTGCTGTCCCCTGTCTACGCACAGAGGTGTGTCTGGAAGGCAGTTGCTCACGCCTGGCAGTGTCACCGAGGAGGCGGGCAGTGCCAGAAGCTGATCTGTGAAGCAGGGTCCACCTCCCTAAGCTGCTGTTTGCTCTGCGAAACTCAAACAGGTCAGCCTGCTACCGTTCGTGTTGTGTGCTGGTGTCCCACGTCATGATCCAAAGCTGCAAGATCCAAGCAGCGACTCTGTAAGTAACAAAGTGCAAATAAATCCTCTGCGTGTTCAACACGGCCGTGTGGGTTTTGCTGCTCCACTCCCAGTGTGAGCCATGGTGCCTCTTAGCTTTCCACCTGCAGTTTTCTACAGGCGGTTGCTGCGCAGAGGAGCTGGTCCACATTCCGCTCCCTGGTCAGGTAAGGAGACAATAAACACAAAATCCTTGTGTGTGATTTTACTGCTTATGGTGAACCTAAACTGCACCAGGAATGAGGTCAGCCACAGCAGGGCATTTTGGGTGCAAAGGACTGTGGCTTTGTGAAACAATTCACAAGCTGGCGAAGAATGATGCCTGCCTCACTGGTTTTGGAGGGATGGATATGGATGTCAAGCTTTCTCTCGTGTTTTTTCTTTAGTGTCTTTCCGGGGGGTCAGTCTGACACCTTAATGTGGTTTCCTTTTATTTAGCTAGCCTGTAAGGTAAGACATGATGCTTATTTAATTTTTGAGAAAAATTAATAGATTGTGGTTTTTTTCCCCCCAGTTCCTAGCATCTCTGTCTTGAACTTGAAAACCTTGAGCCTTTGATTTGATGAATTTGACTTAGACTTGAGTCTTTAAATCAGTTAATTAATTTCCAGATGCCTGTGAAGAAGGGATGGCTCGAGGCTGCTGCTTTTGCAGTCTCCTTACGTAGGGCAGAGTGGGGCTGAGCATGGTCAGCATGTCCAGGCAGGGTAAGTCAAAGCTTGGCGCAAACATCCTCTCACTGCTGGCTCTTCTGACGCTCCCGGGTGGGACGGTCTGTAGTGTCCCAAAATTACAGCCAAACGGCACAGTTAATAAGGGCTCCTGGAAATCCAACCCAGCTCTTGGCAGCAACGCTTGCGAGTTAAACGGCTTTTGCACAACACTAAAGGAAATGATGACCAATATAGTTAAAATCTCTTTGGCAGGCAATACCAATACAAAGGTCGGTCATTTGTCAAGTATTTTTTTTAAAAAAGTAATTCCATTAATATAACAAAGGGAATTTTTTTCAGTATTCAAAAGGAAACAGCTTTGTTCTTTGAACAAACATATTGCAAAACTTGTACTTTTAAAAATACATTTTCTGCCATTATGGGACTTTTCGAGTGTGTTCTTAAGGCCTTGCACGCCAGAATTTGTAAAATTTTGATCTGAAATAGTAATGAAGTTTCCAACTTTCCTCTGTGGTGCTGAAGCACTCAGAGAACCCTCTTTTCCAAAGGAGAGAACTCCCAGGAAGAAGCTGCTGGTTCCTCCTTCCTTTTGTTGTGTTGCCCCTTCATGCAGCCACGCTGCTGAGGACACACATCTGCAACCAGCTTCTTCAGCTGCTGGGTTTCTGAGCTGCACAGCCTCCAGCTGAAGGCAGGAGATGATGGGGCTTCGGAGTTGGGAATGTTGTGAGAGGGAGAGGTAAGATTCCCCACCTGGTCTTCCTCTTCTCTTGAGACCTGTTCAGCTTCTAGTTGCAGTAAAGTCAGGGCTAACTAAATTCAAGAATTCTGGGGACACAGTGTTCAAGTCCGAACAATGTAACTGGAAGGGCAAAAGAAAGGTGCCTGGCGCTGTAAACAGCCGTTAACTTTTTGGGATCTAAAGTCTTCAAGGTGAAGCAAAACGAGTGATTCCTGCTCTGTGTAGCCCACTGCTTTCTCTACCTCCCTCTTAGGGGCTTTCTTGAAGAGCTTTGCAAATCTAATGATCATCTACCAAACACTTTCTTGATGTTTACGATCGCTGTTCTTTATAGATACAGTGAATTTTGCCGTATTCCAACCCCTCCTTTCAGATATTCCTAGAAATACCTGCAGTTAGGACATTTGGTTTCTGGCTAGATGATGCATCTCCCTTTTCAATCCTTTTATCATTTCTTTCCTTGGCGTTGGGAGCGCCCAGCACCAATTTCGGTACTCAAGGCAGAAACCCCTGGGGCCTCGTACTTTGTCACACCGGCAGTGACACCCTTCCAGTTCACAAATGCAATCAGGTTTTGCAAACGCTCATGAAACTAAGTGCTTTATCAGGAAGGTATCTACTGATTTCAGCTTACCCCTTTCTACTTTTCGAAGCATGTTATGAGAAAAAGAACGGGGTTTGCTTCTCATGTTCGCTCCACTTACTCAGCAATTTAGGAATAACCATAGCTGAGTTGGTTTCCTACGGGGTTTTTGTTTTAAGAACCCTTATTGCCCTCCCTGGAGAGGGCTATATGCTGGATAGAGAGGACACTAATGAATAGGAAAGATTAATCGATGCCAGTGGTTGGAAAGGCAGCAACAAAAACGCACGTGGTGTCTGCCTTGAAGCAAAGAACAGATTTCAGTCTTTGTGTGCTTGGATTATTTTTCCAGCTGGGAGTTTGGTTAAACCTCCTTTTGGGGCAGCACTTGAGTTTCTTTCAAAGCAACCATACTGGCCAACAGCAGCTACACCAGGATAAAAGTCTCCTTGGGGACAGACATGATAGCAAACCTGGCATGGGCTGAACTCGCTTTTCATGTGCGCACTGACTGTGCTGATGACACCTTATTTTGCAAACGTATCTTTGAAACCCTCCCTCTTTGAGCCAAGGAACCATAAGACCAAAGGCCTAAAGCAGCCGCATTGCAGCCTGGAGTTTGATGATGGCTTCTTGGGTTCAAGTAATGGCTGTTGGAGCATAGTTGTTTTGTCAGCAAGCAGAGAGCCCCACACCCCACGGTGCCCCAGTGCCATGGGGGTGTGAAGCCTCTGTTTGGGGATCAGGCAACCTCCCTGGGGCAAGGCAAGTCTCGCTGAGCTCAGTATCCAAACCTGGAGATCGAACAGTCCATTTATTCTTAATACTTGGAAGTGTCCTTACTCTCCTTCGTGCTTCCCTCCCTGGGTGAGGGCCCTACTCGTCTCACATCCCCAGCGAGTAGTCTCTCCAGTACGGTTTCCACAGGGACAGCTTCGTGGTCTGGCTCTTCTGTTTGGATCTGATAAACCAGGCCAATGTAGGTATCCAGCGTCTGATCATCAATATCAGGATCGATCGTGCAGAAAGCAGTCTTCAGATCATCTGCATTCACCTCTCTGTCGAAAAACAACTCAGTCACTGCTATGCTGTAGTATGTGAAAGGAATATTTACATATTTGCGCCACAGTGAGAATCCATGCTGCTTGGATTGCAGAGCAAAGATGTCCTTTGATATTGTTATCTCTGCCTCTACTAGTATTCCTTTGTTGTTTAAATACACGTGTAATAAAGACGGCTAAGTACTAAATTTCAGAATATGTTATTATGTATGTTATTCTGTTATTCAAATTAACAGAAGTTAGGAAACGTAAATGTTAGACTTGTGATAACCTGGGAAGACCTTCAATGCGCTCTGTTGCGCACTGTGATATCCTTCGTTACAGAACTACGCTTTCCCTTGCAAATTCAGCGCCCACGTTGGACAGTACTTAACTTCACAGGCATCTACCCACCTTCAGTGTGCTCGGTGCCTGGCACCAGACATTTTTTCCTAAGCAGTAATTGCCTCTTGTTTATCTTATTTTGAAGCGGAATTATTTCTTTAAATCTGCAGTTGTTGGTCCTGTTCACGCTTCTCCCTCCTCAGAACCAGCCTCTGAGGATGTACAGGATTTTACTGCTGGTTTTGGACAGCTGAGGAGCGTTCAGATACGAGGCTTCACGTACTGAAGGGGATTAATTGGCACTACCAATCTTCTCTACTCACTGCCTGCCATACCCAGGTCCTTTGGGTCAGGAACTGCTGCTGTGCAACGTTTTGTAGAGCAGGACTCAGCCAGGTTTTGGTATTTACTGCAATATTCACAGCTGGGGCCCTCTGACAGTGCAGGGGGCCCTGCGCTGGCCACACACTCCCGTGTCCATGGCGGGGGTTCCCTCCGCACACGCTCTCCTGATCGACTGTCCCCATCAGCCCCTTCCCTCCAGACTCACGTTAAATCTCCCAGCTTGTTCTTCAGCTGTCTCAGGTAGTCCTGCTTCTCCCTGACGTACTGGTCCCTGAGCTTGGCAACGAAAGGTTCAACGTTCCCCTCCTCATCCTGAAAGAAATTACATTACAGGTGCATTAGCACTGAACGTCTGTTCCCGTCTGGATAGGAGCTGCCCCGCAATGTGTATTAAAATAACTTGGTTCTCCTAGAAATGGAATTTCCATGTGAAAAATGGAAATAAAGAGAAAGAATATGGAAAAACTCCTATCAGAGAAAAGGCGTAAGCTTGCATTGCCGTTGTCTGCAGATGGCCTTCAGCCGTTAGAGCTTGTGGTGGGCACTGCAACTTTGTTAGTCTGATAAAACTAATTTAAGCCCTAAATGATGCTTAATCTGAATCAAACGGAAAACTTAAGTAACATCAGCTTACTTCTTTAAATAAGGATATGTAGTCAACGAGATCTTCAGTGCTGTCCATATTGTACCTGCTTGCATCGACTAGTTCTTGGATTGACTCTTTCCTTTTCAGGGGAAAAGCTTCCCGCACGGCCATGCTGTATGGAGACAGACAATGTGGACAGACGTGTCTATGCCGTTACAATATGAGCACTTAACAACGGCCAGTGAGGCTGGCTGGTTTTTTAGGCTGCCAATTTGTGCACGTATTCCATGGGCCAGATCTTCAAAAAGTCCTTGCTTTTGCAGGAAGCACATTTCGAGAAGCACATGCACCTTCAGACACCAAAACAAGGGCAAAGCTTTCAGCAGATTTTAGGACTCGGGTGAGCGTTGGATGCGCAGCTGAGTGGGAAACTCTGAATGCAACCATGAGTATGGGTTAGCTGGTAGCCCAGATGGAATTGGTTAACGTGTCTGTACCGGAGCAGTGTTCCCAACTAAGTGCTGGAAATGGCTGGTGCTTCTTTTCTGTGCCATGGCCCAAAGAAAGGCTGTATTTAGAGTTTCACTTAAGGCACAGCTGCTTGATGGACTGGGAGAAGACTGACAAACCTTGCACCTGCAGCAAAATACACAGAAATACTTTGTGACCTATCATAGCAGCTCATGGGAGCACTGTGTAGGGTGCTGTGTCCCCTCGGGGAGCGCGGCAGGGTGCAGGGGCTGCCAGCCTGTTCCAGCATATGCGTGAAGCAACCTGTGTCTGCTCTCGGGCCTCTTCAGTTGCACTGCTCAAAACCTGCAGTATTGATGTTATTCTAAACCTAATGCAGAAGTTATCCAGGATAGACTTGCTACAGCTGTCTGCACAGGAGTTTAAAAGAGAGAGGAAAACCTCCTCCCCTGGCTGCACTGGCAGATAAGCAAAGCAGACTCAGCATATCACAACATCTGACGTGTGCCAGATGTGGGCAGAGCTTGGTGGACCTCTTGCCTGAACTGCTTGCTGCTCAGGGATCCGCTGTTTGAGCTGTCGCAGGCAGCCAGCTCCTCTTGCAGGCTGGAAATCAGCTGATTCTGGCCATGGTACTGCTCTTCACCTACCTGTGAAACGGGGAAGGTTGACAGGTCAGTATCTATCCCTTGGATGACCTTCAAGAGGGACGCAAAACTGCAAAAGGACCGTGCTCGCTTCTAAAGCAACTTCTACCTGGGCAGCTTTCAGTGATTTACAAATAATTAAGCAAGCAATGTGGTTGCAGGGTGGCAGTTCACAGTAGCTTCTTGTTGAACAACTTGCTTAAACTGTGAAGCTCTCAGGTGCAAATGCACAACCTCGATCCCCCAGAATCTTGGGGCAGCCTCCCTGCCCAGAAGGTGGCACTTAAGCCCAGCCACTTTCCCATTTCCAAGCAAGACATAAGTAGGGCAAATATAAAAGGACCTGGGAGGGCTACAACATGTCTTTGTGTTACAGGAGATGGAAGGATGAGGCCATGCAGCTAGAGCTCTCCGGCTCTGACATGGTGCTGGGGAGCAGGGAGCAAGGCTGCCAGGGCCTGCACGGTGCTGCAGTTCAGAAACTATGTCCTGATCTCTACAAACACTGCACAGGGACAGATCATGAGTCACGAAAGACCTACCGAGAGAAAGAGGCCTGGATGTAAGTGTTGCAAGCATGAGCCTCTCATTGGAGAGGGCAGATGCGATGTGACTAAAGTGTTTGAAACAAATGAGGTCTCCTAGAAGCTCTGTTGGGAGCAGTAAGAGCTTGCCATGTCTTGCACGTACAGGATTCCCTTCTCCAGTGTGTGTCAGCGTTTACTTTTATTTTGCAGAGGAAGGCCGGTCACACTGGGGATGTCCGGGCAGAGGTGCGGAATTGGGTTGCGGGTTGCCTACCTTCCCGGTGAGTATGTTGTAGAACGAGCTCAGGACATGGCTTGATGGACAGAGCCGCATGTTCTCGTAGAGGGTGTAAGACCATTCCACGGCAGCGGCATCTCCGTACTTCTTCTGGAGGTAGCCGAGAAAGAACTCAGGAAGACAGGATCGCTTCCCTGTCTGCGGATAAGAAGTGAGTAACTCCCATAAGCAGCAGAACTAAATCAAATCTGCCCATTTGAGTCTAGCTGTCTATAGATGCCCATCTGTTGGGGATCTCACACACTGCTAGTGCTGGCTGGAGTCTGCCCCCATTATTAGATCATTCAAAATGTTTCTCCCAGGTTTGTTCTCTGAACGTGGGTAAGTTTACAACGAAAGTCTTCTGTTGCTGAGGCCGATGATAAAGTCTCTCCTACCTATTTTTGTAAATTATGTAGGAGCTTGTCACCTGTGAGGCACTACCCCTTGGTCAGATTTAGCTGAGTTTGGCTCGTGGGTTGAGGAATGGAAGCTGTTATTGGAGAAAAGTAAAGCCAGGCAGTGATTGCAGCAACCCTATTTCCCCAGGAAACCAAGCTGAAAGTAAAAGACAACTGCTATAGAAAACATTAAGCCATTTAGGGCTGATCTCAGAGATGTTTCTAGGCTTCTAGCTCAAGAGAAGAAACCTGTAAAGTGACTCTGCCTCTCTCAAGGTAGCTCTCATATGACTGAGGCAAAGTGCCAGGGCTCGTCCAGTATCCGGGGAGATGGTACCATACTTGTCCCTAACATGGGGAGAATTAAACAGCCACTTCTATTCTCTTTTTGAGTCTTGTATCATCCTGGACAGACAACCCAGAATCTCTGCCTTGGTAGAGAACACACCCCTGACCCCTTTTCTTTCCAGTAGTTACTCCCAACCCACCCTGGACAAAGAAAAGGAAATTCTTTGTTTTTCATGTAAAAAAAACAAAGCACTTTTATATTAATTCATTTACCAAGATAAATGATTTTTTTTGCCCCAGCTCCTCGATTTTCCTGTACCAACACCTGTTCCTCTCTCGGACGGGCACAAACGCCGTGGAGCTTAACAACGGATTGGCATGGGTTAAAATCAACCCAGCAATAAAACCCTGGCCTTGCTTTGGCTGCACAGATGTTGCCAAGGTTTCCACCACCTCAGGACAGAAGCTGCATCGTCATGATCTCTGGTCTACAGAGTGCCATCGCACCCCAGAATAACAGCAGTCGATCTAGCTGAGGTCTCAGACTCGTGAGCGTGGCTGACGTAGCTCAGGGTGACTGCAGTGGTTCCAGAGATGGTTCCTCCAGATGAAGCACTAGGCAGCACACGGGGGAGACCCTGGATTCCCAAGCTGCATTGACTTATAACAAATGTTTGTGGAGAAGGAAAATGGGACAAACCTGCTGTTCTAGTGCAATTTTCTCCTTCCAGACATCCCTTAGGATGTTCACCACATCCTTCTTAGTCAGCTTTTTGTTCTTGACTTCACCTTCATGCCTCAG
The DNA here is from genome assembly GCF_000687285.1 of Phaethon lepturus. Taxonomy (NCBI): domain Eukaryota; kingdom Metazoa; phylum Chordata; class Aves; order Phaethontiformes; family Phaethontidae; genus Phaethon; species Phaethon lepturus. The sequence continues at coordinate 13,571 of NW_010552599.1, forward strand.
GTACACAGGAACTTTGTCACCTTTGCCCTAAGCAATGGAAAAGAAACACAGATATAGGGAAGGCACTCACCTCACTGGTGAGCAAAGCCATGTTGTCAGCACCTAAAGGCATTAAAAGGAGTCATTTGTGTGGGTCTCAGCCCCAGTACTATAAAGCACATCTGTCAGCACCTCTGCAGCATGCCTCAACTGCTCCAGGGTGGACCTGTGTAAGTTGGGGCCCATGCTAGCCACATTGCCCGTTGCCCACAGTTACACTACTTAAAACTTAGCACTTTGTGGAACAGTAGCTGCAGAGGAGGCGGGCATGGGACTTTCGGCGGCAGCGAGCTGACGGACCTTGTCCTTTGACAAAATGGGACTGTGTGAGAGGTTCTGCCCAGGAAGAATAGAAGAAGAAAGATCTTCCTTGGAAATATCTTCTAGGCAGGGCAAACAGTTCAAGCTTCTGGAAAGGCTGAGGAAAAGATGTTGATAGGACCAAAGAAATGCTACTCTGTCTCTGGGAAAACCTTTGGATATAGTTATGCTCGGTATGGTGCGAAGAATCCTTGTAATATTTCCTTGTCCCTGCATCATTTCCTGATTCCTCCACGTGCTGGGGTGCAGCGCAATGGGATGGTGCAAGTTGAATTAACTTCCTGATGCCACAAAAAGGAGTCATCCCCTGCTATGTAGTCTTGCTGCTTTTAGTCATTCTGGTGCTTGTCTGAGTTCATCTCATCAGCAGAGAACTGATCTGGGAAAAAGCCGAACGCTGCTTTGCTGGACGCTTCCCCGTCGCCGCAGCCAGTACCAGGGAGCAGGGACCAGGGAGAAGGACGAGGCTTTTCAGTAGCAGCAAGTTCTTAATTTGTCTCAGCCATATAGTGCAGCATCAGTAAGGGGCTCTAGCCCACGAGTAACACCTGCATGTCTGATTCACATGGCATCATTGTAAAACGTGGCTAATGGGCATGGCAGTGTTGGGTTGATGGTTGGGCTTGATGATCTTAAAGGTCTTTTCCAACCTTAATGATTCTGTGATTCTAATACTTCAGCTGTGTCTTCAGTATGCCCACTCCCAATTTCAGCTTTTCTATTGCACCTGAGTTTTTCTAGCTTGAAAGTTTTTGGTGGTTACACTAATGGGAAGGTGAATATTGAAGACACTAGCCATGAAAGCAATTCTCCCACCTTCCTAATGGGTATTTATTACCAATTAATCTCAGTGGAAGCAAGCAGAGAAGAAAGCTTGCACATACCCATCCAGGGAAGACGTTTATCTCCTTCAGCACTCCTGTTCCTATTTCTTCCAGAAGAACATCCACCAGCTGATCGCTGGTCTTCCCCTCAGCCAGATAGCCCCACCGCTCAGCTCCACCAGGAATCACCTCTGCAATGGCAAAAAGACGCTGAGCTGCTAGAAAAGGAGAACTTGCTCGCATATACTGGGTTTTGTGTGACTCCCACTAGGAGCCTTATGATAGATACAGATCTCGAGACATCTAGTTTGTCTCCTAAGAGGTCGAAGGCAAAATGGAATACGCTGCAAGCTCCTCTCTCGGCCCACTGCCTAAAAGCCGAGGAGAAAATGGGCTGTGGCAGGTGAGAAATGCACCATAGGAAAGTGTTTAAAGATGAGCTGCATTAAGCAAACCACTACTGAATACTTTTGGCACCTGAACACTTTGCCCAGTTGGGCCGGGGCGTGCGGTTGTGCTGAACTCGCTGGAGTTCAGCGCAGAAGTTGTCTCGCTCTTCTGCAGTCTCTCTGTGGATTTCTAGCAGTGTTTCATATTCTGTATGGAGTTGATTAAAATCCTTCTGCAGAGTCTTCATCTAAAGGGTACAGAAAGGAGGACTGTAACAAACTAACCACAGTAGCAGAAATTTTCTGTTGCTGTCAGACAGCTCCAGCGAGCAGTCAGTGTAATCCATAGACATATGGAGAGCTGTCCCTGGCTAATGGCTTCTAGATGGGAAAAAAATAAATGATTTATTAAATTTTATTGTTACCGTTTACAAAAACTTCTGACAAAAAATGTCAATGACCCTTTTATACCTGTTCTTGTGTTTAAAAATAGATCTTAATCCACTAATTAAGAGAGCAAAATCCACTTATAGAAAATAGATCTTAAAAAAAATAAAAACAGAAAATAGATCTTAATCCACTAATTAAGAGAGAGCAAGAGAAACATAGGTTTTTGTTGTAGAAATTTTTAAATGCATCCCCTTCAGATCCACTATACTTTATTTAGGAAGTTTCTTTTTTATATGATTTATCTTTGTATACTACTACAAAGATACATCGTGATTCAGAGGTAACCACAGCTCTAGTCTGGGTTTTGAGGGTTGTGCCTGTATTCATTACGCTGCAAGGTCGGGACATGAACAGTGGATCAAGCTGTACCATTACTGTTGGGCTCCTCACTCCAAGAAGGATGTTGAGGTGCTGGAGCATGTCCAGAGAAGGGCAACGGAGCTGGGGAGGGGTCTGGAGCACAAGTCTGATGAGGAGCGGCTGAGGGAGCTGGGGGTGTTCAGTCTGGAGAAGAGGAGGCTGAGGGGAGCCCTCATCGCTCTCTACCACTACCTGAAAGGGAGTTGTGGTGAGGTGTGTGTTGGTCTCTTCTCCCCAGAAACTAGTGATAGGATGAGAGGAAACAGCCTTAAGTTGCGCCAGGGGAGGTTTAGGCTGGATATTAGGAAAAATTTCTTCACCGAGAGAGTGGTCAGGCATTGGAACAGGCTGCCCAGGGAGGTGGTGGCGTCACCATCTCTGGAAGTGTTCAAAAGACATGTGGATGTGGCAGTTCGGGATGTGGTTTAGTGGGCATGGGGGTGTTGGGTTGATGGTGGGACTTGATGATCTTAAAGGTCTTTTCCAACCTTAATGATTCTGTGACAGCCAGGGCTGGAATGGAGCTGCCAACAGCCCAAATGTACCTGGGACAGCCCAGCACTGCTCTTCTGAAGCACAAGTTAAATTACTGGAGTTAATGGAGGTTTTCAACCATCCCTCTTCACAGCTGTGTGCTAGCTACGTGGTGGGATCCAATGTGTTCTCTTTTTTACCTCCTTCTGGAGATCAGGTCACTGCCACTCTGCCACTGTGGGGTTGGAAGCAGACCCCATCCTAGCCACTGGTGTGTGTTATCCCTTCGCTGTCCTGCATGTGAACATGGCGTTGCTCCTGTGCGTCTCCAGTGCAAGCCAAGCAAACATGTATTGTGAAAAGGCAGCAAACAGATACGACATGAGGAACCTAGTCCAGTTCTTTCACAGCTGGAAAATGCGTTCATCAGCCCCATAGTTCAGTTGATGACCTTGGCTAAAGAAGCCATTTAATACCACTGGAAAAGGCAAAAACCCAGCTAGACAGATAAGCATTAGTGGCCCAGCAGTAGTTTCAGTTAGCCGTGGTTTGGATATAACTGTGCAAATGTGAGGTCAACCTAGTTCATTTGTTTCTATATATGTGATTACTTCAGACAGTAGTTCTCAAGCTGTGATCTGTGGGCTTTTGGCGGTCTGTGGGCCATTATAGCTTTTACTGTGTTAATTAAGTTAAAACTGATGCTAAGGGTTTGTGGCAGTACACTAATTTTGAGTGCTCTGGCAGTATGTGATTCCAATAGAAAGGGAGCTTTTGAGGATTAGAAGACAGTGGCTTCACATATGTACAAAAACCAAATGCCCATATGTGACCTCTAGGTTTACTGAGTCCCTGTCTCAACCTGACTATTGAAGCACCATGTTATGTTTGTATTTGTGGTACAGCTTGAAAATGAGGAGCTTATGCTCACCTCCTGAAGTAAATCAGAGTGTTTTTTCTCCAGTGATTCAAAATCTCTCCTGGGCACGACATCTCCATAGTCTGCTACCATTGCGTTCAGCTTCAGCTGGGCTTTTGTGAGGTCCTGCCGAGCTATCTTCAACGCCAAAGTTAACTTCACCACATCTTCACCCTTGACATCTTTAAACAACAGCCATCGATGAAAGCCCATGACAGTAAAATTGTAGTTTTTTAAGCTATTAAAAATAGCTTCTATTAAGCTTTTAGACCACAAAACCCTACAAAGTGTCAGCAAGAGTTGAATGGGTGTAGATTGTATTATTATTATTATTATTATTATT
>NW_010552600.1:0-10667 GCF_000687285.1 Phaethon lepturus
GCAGCCTCCTGGCGCAGCCCCCGTTGCCCTAGGGATGGCTGCGTTAAACCTGATGGGATTTCATGTAGGCCTAGTGTTAGGCCCGTGTCAAAAAAATCACAGCTATTGACAACTGCTAGGTCCTGGGGTATATCCTTTGAATTTATAAGGAGGAAATAATCTTTAAGGCCAGGGTTTCCATTCAATGTTTCTCATCATTCTTTTCATAAGGAAATGGGAACTTTGCCACGGATAAGAATTGGAGCAGGGTTTAAGCAGGCCAAGTTTGTGACTGAGACTTCTACTCTGTTCTGCAACAGTAACAGACAATAGTTCAAGCAAGCAATGCTGGATGGGTGTAAATTGTAATGGACCATGCATGGCAAATGTTTACAGCTGGTAGTGAAGGGTGAGTAGATGCTGAAGCACATGTGTTTGTTAGAGAAGGAGGGCATATTTGCATATTGTTTTCAATTTACATTGTTGCATATTTGTTTCTTGGATTATCATTTAATCACTTGGCGTTTCACTGAAAGTGCAAGAAAAATTATTGTGGAAAATAGACAGGATCTCAGAGCACCGGCAGCATACATTTTTGATAGGTGGGGTTTTTCCACCACCTACCGAAAAGAACTGTAATTGCATCTTTGGTTAGAAATTATTTTAAGAGGGTAGTTACTGACGGATGGAATTTACTCCCTAGGTGTGCTGAAGTTATTCTTGGGTGTGGATACACATTCCTCAAGAAGCATGAGAGAATTCGTATTTGTTTGCCTCTATTACACTTATAGGGAATGGCTCATCAAATTGGGCGCAGTGCACAAGCCTCATATTCTTCTCCTCATTTATGTGCACAGTACATGTTAGTAGTACTTCATCTCTTAGAGTCTGAAAGGAGCTTGCTGGTTTTTAGGTATTAGCAGTTGATAACCTCCAATATCTAGGTTTTTAAATGGGGGGATTTTAACTGTCAGAGATTTAAGTAAGGTTTGCTTGTATTGGACACAGAATCAGAGAATATCTCAAGTTGGAAGCGACCTGTAAGGATCATCAAGTCCAACTACTATGCTTTACTGTTGGTGTGATCATACTTAGTGTAAAATCAGGCTAAGGTGGTGGTTAATATCCCCTTACAGCAAGATAAGTTGTTCTAGTAACTCAACAAGACTGTAGATCTCTCTCATTCTTCATAGCTTGTGTTAAAATGTATTGGTAGGAGAAGGTAACAGACAAAGAAGTGTAAGTATAAACCTTATTACAGCTCAGAATTAAATAGCTCCTAAAAACGACATGTTTAGTAAAAGAAAAAAAACAACTTTTTCTTCAGCCTTTCAAGTAACATTTATCCCTTTTCCTTTTTTCTTTTTTAAAGAGAAACACAGCCCTGAAGAGAATGTTTTTTTTTCTTCAGTAAAGTAACATATTCCTGGTTTAGCACGTGAGAACTTAATAAACTGCTTATTGGTGTTCATTGATGCTCACAGAATTATAAAGCACGCACTTACATTCCACACCATCATTTTGGCTTGAGCCAGAGTCTGAGCCTGAGATTGCTGTTAGCTTTTTGTACAAAAATCAACTTTTAGAGATCATATTCCAATATTTTGTGGAGCATTGTTTATACACAGTAACAGTCATTTTATATGTTATCTAATGGCATTATTTAAAACATTAATATTTTGATAACTTAAGCACAATGTTCTCATCACAATAGATAATATTTTTAGACAATGGGATATAAAAGGCAAAATGAGGCTATTCTTTTTTATTTGTAACCTCTCTGTGTAAAGTTTGGCAATAGACGAAAATGAAAATAACATTTCTTTTATACTCCATGTTGTGATAGAACAATTTGCTAGACTTCCAGGACCAAATATTCAGTAGTACATTTAAGATGTTTTCCAAGTAGCCACTTTCATGCTTATTTTCCTCCCTCTTTTATGGCAGGCCGCATGTTATTACTGTAGATGACCTGGTCATAAACACCAATAAGATCTCTCCACTTCTTCGGAAATTTTCCACTCAGAAATAGGAACTCAAAGCTCAACTATCTCAAGTCATGCAGCTTCCTGTCACTTAATATTTTGGATGTTATTTCAAACAATTTCGTGTGTTATGTCTTGTGACCATTAATCATTTTTAACATTTTTCTTTTTTCTTCTTTAAAGATCATTTGAGTCAGACATATACATCTTAAAAATCTAGAAGTGAGAAAAAACATTTTAAAAGTAGTATAACTGTTTCTTGCTTTATTCAATATTTTTAATTTTAAGGAAAAACTGAAAATTGTATTTGCTATTAATAAGCTAAGACAAAACAATCAGATTGTTTCAGGAGTTCAGAGTATTTGGTTAAATGCTGGCCCTGTTGAAATTAGTTCACCATCAGTTTCAGAGTAGCTTTGATTTTTAGCAGTCCTTACATTCTACACCATAGATACAAAATTTCAGTTTTTCTAGAAAGTTATGCAGTGTACTGAGTGCAGTGCTCCTAGATGACATTTCTGTGTTCATTACGTCACATTGTTCATCCAAATTTTCAAGCTAGGCTATCCTTTGTATTTTTTAACCAATTCCACAATGTTTAACAAAAGGAGAGAGAGGGGAAAAAAGGATTTCAGTTCTTGCTCAGTGAGAGCTTATTTAGCTATGAAATAACTGGATGCAATTAAACTAATATTGTGAACGTTAGATATGTTCCCTCTTCCTAATCACAAGCAGACACAATAAATTATGGCTAATATATACTCGCCTTAAGTGCTTGCAGTCTAAATGAGGAAGTCTAAAATTAATTGTTACATAATAAACCCATAATGCTATATTAGGTTTCTTTAGAATTCAAGCAATCTGGAGATTACAGTGTGGAGGGTAGTTGGTAGATCTATTTATCCTCTGGCAGCAGTGAGTTTTAGCATGGAGATGAGTTATGCAGAATTCTTAAACAACAGTTGCCACTGAAGTACCAATAGGTCTGCTTTCCTCACCTGTCTCAAAAGCTGGCGCTCTTCGTGAGAAGCTGTGTTATTTTTGTCTTAATTTATCAAGTGTAAGGCAAGTTCACTTTGTATTGGTGTTACAGCTTCAGCAGAAGTTTGGGTGGCCCTTGGGTCTAGTGAGGTCCACCCCTGCCAGAATTTGACAACCTCTGAAAAAGCGTTTCTGAGTCTTATTTTCTGTACTGTGATAAGCATGCTGGCGCACAGGTTAGCCCCAAGCCCAGTGCTGGCACTGACAATGATACACTGGGAGCGCACACTAGAGAAGATAGACATTGTGTTTGTGTTGCAGCCCTCAGGGAGGGAAATCCCCACCAGCTTGAAAGCATTAGAGCTGCCACGGACAGGACATACACTCTGGTGTCTATGCATGTGTCTCTCGTTGATTACTAGATGTTTGGGACTTGCCACTTTTAAGACCAGTTTTAGTTTTTGTTGACACTTAAGTGGGTAAAAGCACTTTGTTAGAACAAAATTTTAATAGCTGAAGATCTGCTGTAAGGAAACTTCCATTGTACTTGTGCTGAAACCCAGTAGTTTAATGTTGTTACCTTGGTTAAAGATGAGTCGCAACATAATGAGTCATCATCTCTGGAGGTATTTAAAAGACATGTAGGCATGGCGCTTAGGAACACCATTTAGTGATAGACTTGGTAGTGTTAACAGTTGGGCAAGACAGATGATCTTAAGGGTCTTTTCCAACCTAAATGATTCTATGATTCTCTGATTCTATGATAATGCAGTCCTGTGATAGAAAAGATATTTAATTCTAGATCACAATAGTAAGTGGGTAATGACACTATACATTTTGTTTATGAAATAGTGTATTTTCTTATAAGGAAATATGGGATCAGAAATGCAGACAAATTCTGAGGTACAAAGGTTCCTCAGAATTTGCTGTTCAGATGTGACAATCTGCTTGGGCTTCTCTAACTTCAGGTGAATTTCAGTGTATTTAAGGTGACTGTAAGTATATTCCACTGTTTAGTCTGTAGCCTTTACAGGATTACATATATTATTTTGATTATAGAGTTTATTTATAGACAGTAAATTTTATCATTAGCTTTCTGAGTTAGTAGTTCTGCTTGTTTTCTCTGCTATATTTCACGCTGTCTAAATTCATTGCTTGCTTTCAGCCTAATATCGATAGGCTATAAGAAGCCATTGGAAAGGGATGACCTGTTTGAACGGAAGTGATTCACCATACAGTGTGTGCCCCAGCCTTGAAAAACAATGGAGAAAAGAAATCCAGAAGTCTACCACAGGATTAAATGGTAGCTCTAATTCTAACAGTAGGCAATATTCTTTCCTGTAGTCTAGAAGCTGGAAAAGATTTCTAAGATCTTGTTGTTTATGGAACAGCCTACATTTTGTAGATCACAAAGGCTACTCAGTGTTGTGATCAGTGATCTCTAGTGTGGCTATGGGGTTTTTCTAAATTGTTTAAGTTCAAACATACCTCTTGGAAAGATATCTAGTTACATTTTAATATTTCAAGTGATACAGAATCTACTGTGACCGATACGGAATCTACTGTGACTTTTACTTTGGTGATTAATTACCATCTTTGTCAAAACTGTCCAACTAATTTCTCTCTGAACTTGTCTGTTTTATCTTTACATCTGTATTTCATGTAGGTAGAGAAGCCTATTATCACCTTGCTTATCAATGGACACTGGCTTACAGAACACACAAAACAGGCTTCAGTTTTCTTTCGTTTTAACAATACTGAGTTTTTCAGATATTTTTGGGTTTTTGCTTGAGTTATCCTATGTGATTATCATGTAAATCCTTGACAGTTTCAGTCACAGTTATTTTGTTGTAGTTAAAGTGCACTAGGAGCTCTGTAATGTTAGGAAGTTCACAGGAGAGAGAACCTAACCTGTAAGTCCAGTAAGAGTGTAACTTTTGTTTTTACTGAGAAGAGGGCTCCTGCAGAGTGACCTTACTGTATCTCTTCAGTATTTTTCTTATCTATTTGTAGATTTTCCCTTTCTTCCACTGATGGTGTATGCACCAAAACCCTTTCTACCAAAGCATTCAAAAGTATTTTTCAATAAAGATAATATTTAATTTAGACACTGTTTTTATTATTCACATAATCTGTAAAAAAATCCTGTCATTAATCACTGTGATAATTAAGAAAGGCTAACTCTTTTTTTTTTGAGTCCTTGTAAGAATATTTGCAATTGTTTGAGCTAAACTGAAGCTGAAAAAATAGCTACTTGATTCAACCTTAAATACAAATCTGAACTCTTCCTATTTTGATTATGAGTTAATTTCCCAAATTTACTGGATGAACTGGTAAATCTTTGTAGGTTGGCTGTCCGGGAAAAAGGAAGGGTATATTTGAACACTGTTTTTACTGTATAGTAGTAGTGAACATGAGAAGCTGAAGCTTGCCCCACTGTCTCGTTGAAATTTCCCCCCTGATTTTAGTGTAATTGATTTTCTGTTGACTTGAATACCCAGTAGGTTCGTTGTTTTTCAGCTGTTTAAAAGATGGCTAACTGCTGTGGAAATCTATCTATAATTTATCCCACCTTTAATAAGATATGCTGAAATGGCAGCATTATTAGCTACAAGAAATGCAGGTGCTAATAATGTATAAGTAAAAGTAGCTGTCTGACCTGCAAAATATAAATATGTTTACTATACTGTTAATATGTAGCATATGAGATGAAACTGGTTTCTCAGTGCTGCACCTTTGGTTTACTTTGTTATGAACATGGCATATTGGTATTTTTACTGCAGTAGTTAACTATTAAGCACAAGTTAAGGAAACCAAAAAATAATCCAAATCTGAAATCAATTACTGTCTTTGTTAATATAAAATACAGTCTCTTTTGTCAAGAGAGTCAAACCAATCTTTTGACATAGACTTCTCAGGTATTTGCTGAACCAGTACACAGAATTTTACTTGTAAGTTGCAAATCAGTTAAATAAAGGAATTAATTTCCTAAAGTCACATATCAAGGTGTGTCAGTACATCAGATCATGAACAGGGGAATAGAGGCTCCAGCTGGGGTGGCCATGTCTTCTGGCAAGTTTTCACAGCTACAGGCTGTGAAAGTACAGCTTCTTCCTCTCCCTGAGTAGAGTTGATGAGTGGATTCTGGGGTCAGAATTCATCCATCAATTCATCCATCCTCTCATGTGGGATGGATGGTGGGGTGAGTTGCTGTAGCATTGTCTTGTCACATGCAGGTGCTGCAGGTGACACAGTGGAAAAATGTGAGGCCCTAACACAGAGATTGTGTGGGTGTGTCTGGGTGTCAGCCCCCAAGACACCTGAGACTTGTGGTATCTGCTTGCCACACTGAGATTATACATGTGCTTGCTGTGAAGCCTGCTGTTGCTGGTTCCTGCACTGGGAGATTCTAAGCTAGGCCAAAGCAGAGGCTTTCTGAGCTCTCTTTGCGCCATCTTAGCCTATTTATCTACTACAAAGAGTTGCAAGTCTGTTTCACTGAGTTCAGCCTTGCTCTAATTATTGCCCTTTTAACTTCTCCTGGGCAGCTACCCCATCAAAATTGTTGGGTTTTGTGACCTCTGTATTTTCTCGTTGCAGGCTTTAACTTTAGCAAATTCGTCATGATGAAACTACACAGCTGGGGAAATTGTTAACCTGATGTCAGCAGGTGCTCAGCAACTCATGGAGCTAACTGTAAACATCAACCTCTTGTGGTCAGCACCTTTTCAGATCCTCATGGTTGTCTTTCTCTGGAAAGAACTTGGCCTCTCAGTCCTAGCAGGTGTTGCAGTGCTGCTTTTGGTTATACGTATAAATGCACTCATTGCAGCCAAAGTAAAAAGACTAAACGTGGAATATGTAAATAAGCATAATAAGAAGTTAAGCTGTCATAATACAGGAATGAAGGAGGGGGTAAACTATGCAGGTATAAGAATATTATTGGTACATGTAAATTAAAACCAAAACAAATAAACAATGCCAAGCCGCAGCTGTTTTTCATTGAGGGGGGAAGCATAACTGCAGTAAGAAAGCCATGTGTTTGATAGCTAAAGTAGTATTTAGGTTGGATACCTAAATTTTCATTATACTGAAACAATACTTTTGTATTAGTAAAAATTACTGTATGACTCAATTCAGGAAACAGCTTTGTTTTTGCATATTACAAGAGTTAACTCCATTAAATATGGGATTTTGTAGGATTATGGCCCTCTTCCACTTTTATTATCCAGGCTAAGGTGCTCACTCAAATTTAGCACATTATCCTGAGATTATGGGAATTCCTGTAGACCTACTGCATGTGTTCTGACTTCTTTTCTGCTCCTCTGATGCTGCAGTTCTCTCAGCACTGTATTGCCTGTTACTATGACAAATTCTGTGAGCTCCATTGAAAAAAAAAAAACCAAAACAACAAAATATGTTAATAGATGTCTGAAAACCTTTATCAAAGTGAAATTTTAGCATAGAAGAAAAGCACCTTAAAAGTTGTCTCATTTTTGTTATTTATCCTGTTTTGAAATAAAACAACTCACCATTTATGATACATAAGGGACAAGTTGAAATGTGAAGAATTACGAGTGACTAAAGTACATGTGCCATAAGAACAACCTAATTTAGAGTTATCTCAGGTCTTGCCTTCACTTGTAAAACATTCAAATTTTTGTTGTTTGGCATTGCTGAATATTTTAAAATGACATTTGGAGCTTAAGCTTATTTTCTGAAGCATGGTCGCTGCTTTTGTATGTTATAAAAATGTTTGTTTGATTATCTAGATCCTCAAACTTTATACATGGGAACCTGCATATCAAAGGAAGGTCATGAGCATTAGAGAACATGAAGTGAATGTTTTGGAGTCATCTGGGTATCTATCTGGTGACTTACTCCATGCTAACATTGACGTGTATTCCTTTTAGGATTTGTCTTATAACAGTATTAATTCTTTCAGGACTGTTTTTCATGTTCCCTATTGCCTTAGTAGCTGAATGTCTTGCAAATGTTGCCTGACGGCATCTCAAAACATTAAAAATATCAACACAATATATTTGAATGCTCAGGTTCTAACAGTATGTATATGACTGGAGAAGAATGAGAGAGATTATGAATTGACCAAGCTTTTGAAGATCTCTGTTAGAGAGTCAGAAACCAAATCCAAATATCCTGACTCTTATTTCATTGTTTTAGTTATACTGTTTCTGTTGCATAGAAATCAATTACCTTCTTTATACTCCTCCTTTTTTAAGTTTTAACAGAATGCATTTTCGATCTGTATTTTTTAGCTATCTCTTCTCAAACTCTAAACCTCTAAATACATGAAAAAGAAAAAAAACCACCAGAAAATATGAACAAAATTCATCCTAGACTTGTTTCAGTGGAATTCTATCAGGATTGCATTCAGATTTTTGTATCTTTAAATCCCTCTGTTAAACTCCATTGGAAAGTAGATGGAGACTTCAGGGCTTTGGGATGACTGGTTAAGGGATTAGGAGCACAAGTAGTGTTCTTCTCTATCCTTCCAGTTGCAGGGAATGATGAGGGAAGAAACAGGAAGAGCCTGCAGATTGATACCTGGCTCCAAGCCTGGTGTCACTGGCAGTATTTTAGGTGTTTTGATCACGGGTTGGTTTACATTATACCAGGCCTACTGGCAACAGATGGGATACACCTGTCTCAAAGAGGGAAAAGGATCTTTGCACAGGAGTTAGCAGGGCTCATTGAAAGAGCTTTGAACTAAATTTGAAAGAGGGGAGGGATAAAACCAGGCTCAGTAGAGATCAGCTTGGGAGTGGCATGCCAGTGTTTGAGGGTGTCCTGGTTTCAGCCAGGATAGAGCTGGTTTTCTTCACAGAAGCTGGTGTGAGACTGTGTTTTGGATTTGGGATGAGAAACTGTTGATAATGTGCTGATGTTTTGGCTTTTTACTGAGCAGTCAAGGACAGTCCAGCTTCTCGTGCTGGCCTGCCAGCAAGGAGGCTGGGGATGCATGGGAAGCTGGGAGGGGACACAGCCGGGACAGCTGACCCAGACTGGCCACAGAGATATTCCCTACCATACGACGTCATGCCCAGTACATAAACTGGAGTTGGCTGGGGGGCGGAAATCGCTGCTCAGGGACGGGCTGTCGATCGCCAGGTGGTGAGCAATTGCTGTATTGGGCATCACTTGTTCTTGTACATTCCTTTGTTGGTATTATTATTGTTGTTTCCTTCTTTCTTTCTGTCCTATTAAACCATGTTTATCTCAACCCACGAGGTTTTTTTCCCAATTCTCTCCCCCGTCCCACTGCAGGAGGGGGAGTGAGTGAGCGTCTGCGTGGTGCTTAGTTGCCGGCTGGGGCTAAACCACGACAGAGGGATGGTGTGTTAGCGAGGTCCTTCAGTCTGCCGTCTCAGTGAAGGTAGGGGATGGAGATCCATGCAGCAGCAAAGATGCAAGGGTTATTGATGTGTTAGAAACCATGGAAGCACCTGAGAACAGTCACATAGGAATTAGGGCTTCTCCCCCAAAAAAGGTGGCCCAACTGAAGTGCATCTACACCAATGCATGCAGCATGGGCAGCAAACAGGAGGAGCTGGAAGACATTGTGCAGCTGGAAAACTATGATATAGTTGCCATCACGGAATCATGGTGGGGTGACTCACACAACTGGAGTGCTGCAATGGATGGCTATAAACTCTTCAGAAGAGATAGGCAATGAAGGAGAGGCTGGTGGCATAGCCCTGCATGTTAGGGAGTGTTAGAGCTTCATGATGGTGATGATAGGGTTGAGCGTTTATGGGTAGAATCAGGGGAAAGGCCAACAAGGCAGATATTGTGGTGGGAGTCTGTTATAGACCACCCAACCAGGATGAAGAGACAGATGAAATATTCTGTAAGCAGCTGAGAGAAGTCTCATGATGGCTAGCCCTTGTTCTTGTGGGGGACTTAAACTTACCAGATGTTCACTGGATACACAATACAGTGGAAACAGTATAGGAGGTTCTTAGAGGGTGTCGAAGATAACTTTCTGACACAGGTGGTGAGGAATCCAACTAGGGAAGGCACCCCACTGGACCTTTTGTTGGTGAACAGAGAAGGACTTGTGGGTGATGTGATGGTTGGAGGCCATCTTGGGCATAGTGATCATGAAATTATACTTTTTGATTCTTTGAGAAGTAAGGAGGTGGGTTAGCAGAACTGCAACCTTGGACTTCTGGAGGGCAGACTTTGGCCTGTTTAGGAGTCTGGTTGACAGGGTACCTTGGGAGGCAAAGGAGTCCACGAAGGCTGGACAGTCTTCCAGAAGGAAGTCTTAAAGGTGCATGAGCAGGCCATCTGCATGTGCTGAAAGACGAGCTGGCAGGGAAGAGGACTGGCCTGGATGAACAAAGAGCTTCGGCTGGAACTCAGGGAAAAAAAAGAGAGTTTATGACCTTTGGAAAAAGAGGCAGGCAACTCAGGAGGACCACAGGTTAAGCAGGGAGAAAATTAGAAGGGCCAAAGCCCGGCTAGAACTTAATCTGGCTACTGCTGTAAAAGACAATAAAAAATGTTTCTGTAAATACATTAGCAACAAAAGGAGGACTAAGGAGTATCTCCATCCTTTACTGGATGCAGGGGCAAACATAGTGACAAAGGATGAGGAAAAGGCTGGAGTACTTAATGCGTTCTTTGCCTCAGTCTTTAATAGTAAGACCAGTTGTTCTCAGGGTACCCAGCCCACTGAGCTGGAAGACAGGGACGGGG
>NW_010552600.1:10889-40273 GCF_000687285.1 Phaethon lepturus
ACACCCACGCAGCCGCTCACTCACTCCCCCACAGTGGGACGGGCGAGAGAATTGGAAGGGTAAAAGTGAGAAAACTCATAGGTTGAGATACAGACAGTTTAATAGGTAAAGCAAAAGTCGCGCACGCAAGCAGAGCAGAACAGGGAATTCATTCACTGCTCGCCATCGGCAGGCAGGTGTTCAGCGATCTCCAGAGAAGCAGGGCTCGATCACATGTAATGGTTTCTTGGGCAGATGGATGCCATAACCCTGAATGTCCACTCCACCCCTTCCTTCTTCTTCGTCACAACTTCATATACCGAGCATGACTTCATATGGTATGGAATCTCTCTTTGACCAGCCTGGGTCAGCTGTCCTGGCTGTGTCCCCTCCCAGCTTCCTGTGCAGCCCCCCCTTCTCACTGGCAGGCCAGCATGAAAAGCCGTACAGTCCTTGACTGCTTAGCAACAACCCAAAACATCAGCACCTTATCAACATTTTCTCTTCCCAAATCCAAAACATAGCCTCACACTAGCTTCTGTGAAGAAAACCAGCTCTATCCTGGCTGAAACCAGGACAAAGAAGATGGTGTGAAAGCTTTTGATGTCCAAACAACCAGTGGACATTGGTGATTAGAAAGCATGAATGAAGCCAGGACACCTGGCTATCCAGGGAGGTCCCAGTTGACTTGAGGTTAGCAAATGTGACACCCATCTACAAGAAGGACCGGAAGAAGAATCTGAGGAACTACAGTTCTGTCAGTCTGACCTCGGTGCCAGGGAAGGTTATGGAGTGGATCATCTTGAGTGCCATCATGCAGCACATACAGGACAACCAGGTGATCAGGCCCAGCCAAGCATGGATTTTTGAAAGGCAGCTCCCGCTTGACTAACCTGATCTCCTTCTATGACAAGGGCACCTACTTAGTGGATGAGGGGAAGGCTGTGGATGTTGTTTACCTGGACTTTAGTAAAGCCTTTGACACCATTTCCCACAGCATTCTCCGCTAGAAATGGGTTGCTCATGGCTTGGACAGGTGCACTCTTTGCTGGGTAAAAAACTGGCTGGATGGCCAAGGCCAAAGCATTGTGGTGAATGGAGTCAAATTCAGTTGATGACTGGCCACAAGTGGTGTTCCCTAGGGCTCAATATTGTAGCCAGTTTTGTTTAATCTCTTTGATGTAGATGAGGGAATCAAGTGCACCCTCAGTAAGCAGACAATGCCAACTTGGATGGGAGTGTTGATCTGCTTGAGGGAAGGAAGGCTCTACAGAGGGATCTAGACAGGCTGGATTGATGGGCTGGGGCCACTTGTATGAGCGTCAGCAAGGCCAAATGCTGGGTCCTGCACTTGGGTCATAACAGCCCCATGGTACGCTACAAGCTTGGGGAAGAGTGGCTGGAGAGCTGCCCAGCAAAGGATCTGGGGGTGTTGGTCGACAGCCAGATGAAGGTAAGCCAACAGCGTGCCCAGGTGACCAAGAAGGCCAACAGCGTCCTGGCCTGTATCAGGAATAGTGTGGCCAGCAGGAGTAGGGAAGTGATTGTGCCCTTGTACTCGGCACTGGTGAGGCCGCACCTTGAATCCTGTGTTCAGTTTTGGGCCCCTCACTACAAGAAGGGTGCTGGAGTGTGTCCAAACAAGAGCAACAAAGCTGTTGAAGGATCTAGAGGACAAGTCTTACAAGGAGCAGCTGAAGGAACTGTGATTGTTTAGTCTGGAGAAAAGGAGGCTGAGGGGAGACATTATTGCTCTCTACAACTACTTGAAAGGAGGTTGTAGCAAGGTGGCTGTCAGTCTCTTTTCTGAGGTAACAAGTGATAGGACAAGAGGAAATGGCCTCAAGTTGCACCAGGGGAGGTTTAGATTAGTTATTAGGCAAAATTTCTTCACCAAAAGCGTTGTCAAGCATTGGAACCCGCTGCCCAGGGAGGTGGTTCAGTGGCCATCCCTAGAGGTATTTAAAAGACATGTAGATGTGGTGCTTAGGGACATGGTTTAGTGATGGACTTGTCAGTGCTCGATTAACAGTTGGACTTGGTCATGTTAAAGGTCTTTTCCAACCTAAATGATTCTATGGATCAAACTGGAACCTTCGTTAGGAATACATGACCACCATTAACTTCAGTTACACAAACTGACATCTTCTAGTGCTTAACTCAGAATATGTAAGAGGTGAAGAGGAATATTCATCAAGAATAGTGAAAGTGAGAATTAAGGCCATCCTTCAGTGTGTAACCTTGATAACTGAAATATTTGAAGCAGTGAGTGAGAAAAATTCAGTTTCAATTAAATGCAGTGAAATAATCAACTTATTATTTAAGACTTTCTTAGGAGCACTTCTACTTTATGACTAGTTTAGCTTAGGACTCCTAGTTTAGTTTAGGACTCACACTTTAGCCTCACACTAGCTTCTATGAAGAAAATTAACTCTACCCTGGCTGAAACCAGGACAGGTATCAATATAAGTGGAGGGCAGAAGCAGAGAGTGGGTCTCGCCAGAGCTGTGTACAGCAGTGCTGACTTTTATCTTTTGGATAACCCCCTGTCTGCTGTAGATATACACGTTGGGAAACATCTTTTTGAGAAGCTAATTGGCCCTTCAGGTCTCCCAAAAAGAAAGGTAAAGTATTCCTTTCAATTTGAGGATTAACTGCTTTGTATAATGCAACAGACACAGTAAAAGTCCCAGTCATTCTGCCAAAGCTCGTAATTTACCTAGTGCGTTGATAAAAATTATAGTGAATACAGAGGCTAAATAAAAAGCACAGCTGAATGCAACAGACACAGGAAAAGTCCCAGTCATTCTGCCAAAGCTCATAATTTACCTAGTGCGTTGATAAAAATTATGGTGAATACAGAGGCTAAATAAAAAGCACAGCTGATTGTGCCAATTTGGAGCCTATAGGGTAGACATATTACAGACTGAAAAAACGATTGAGAGATGGTCTGGCCTGGAAGTCTGAAAGATTCTTATAATATCTGCTCATTTCTTCTTTACTGGCAGTTTTTGAGGAGTGCTGTGATCTGCACATAGAAAGCAGGCCTTTTGTGGTCACTTTTGATGCCTCACTGCAGTGAGGTTATAGCCAGTACAGGTTATAGTAAGAAAGGCTTTTTGTTGAACAAAGAAATTCCTAGGGGAAAATGGAATCAGAAGGAATAGATTCTCACATTTAAAAACTGTTCATGTGGGAAGGTAAGATAGCTTGTAGAAAATCTTTCCTCAGTGTTATGAATTAGTACAGATTATTTCTGCTGGCTGATGCCTGCAAAACACATGTACCACTATGAAATACTTACTATTATGAATACGTTACTTACTATGAAGTAAATGTCTTTTGCTTTCCCTCTAACTTCTCCTTTTTCTTAGTTTACCTGGTTCTGGGTTATAAGTATCTGGCAGAAGCAAGAACTCTAGTTCTGCTTGTAAGCAGATTTTAATATTGAGACTATCAAACTACATGTAGTATAATAAAAGCTGTAGTATCTTCTCTTTTCAGCCTAACCTAAACCATTCTTGAGCAGAAGATACACATTAAGAAACGGATAAGTACAAGTAAAAGTAAGTAGCTATAAGCATAAAGTTTGACATTACAATCAGCAATTAAGAGAGTAATGTAGTAAAGTAGGCAATAAATAACCATAACAGTAACAAAGCACACAGCTAAATGAGCAAAATCCAGAAAAATTCCATTATATCATTCCAGCTATCGTAATATAATGTCTATTTTTAATATGCACTTTGTATTTATATGGTAAAATGGAAAACGTGTTTCAGGCTCGTATATTGGTGACTCAGCCTAATGCTCATGCCTCACACTGATCTTGTAATAGTAAGGGAACTCATTTCAAAGAAAGCTAATTTTGCTGAGCTTATTCAAGTCTTCAGTGCAGAGCATACAAGTGAAGAGACAACGCCAATGGAAGGTGAGAAAATTTGTATACTGTGTTGGCTTAGTATTTTTTCTTTTTATTCAATTGTCTCAAAATATTCCTCCTCCCCTTCCTGGAAAGGAAAATAATAATTGCTGGAAAATGTAGAGCATTCCTGTCTACATTTTGTTATAGAATTAGAGGTTATAATCTGAAAAACAATCAGGCTTTAATGTCTTGAGATCAAATGGTTTACTTTCTCAACTAATGAATGTATGATAAAGCTGCCTTATGCATCTGTTTTCTACTTTTACATACTGTATTAATTACCTGGTAAAGTTACTGGATTCTGCTAAGGATTTATCACCCAATAAATAACTTAAGGATATTTCAAATTAATCTTGCAGTGTCAATGATTATGTCCTGTTTTATATTGGATGTTTCCCATTTCTATCACCTTAGACTGCTGTAATCATGGAGCATAGCAGAGGGAGTTGGGAGAATATGGTCCATTTGTAGACGAAAAAAATAAATCAACTTTTAATACTCTTATGAAATACTTCCAGCCAATAAGTAGACAGCATAAATAAATACTGCATAATACTTTGAAAAAGCATACATAAAAATCATTCACATGGATTGGGACTCAGCTTACTTCTGTACCTGCAAGTTGTAGGAAAGAAACAGGTACATTGACAAAGCAGTCTGTTTGACCTGTTTTCATCCCGTACTTCAGGAGGAGATTAATTGCGGTTATTTAATTTTGAGAGACGGAATCTCTCCACATGACACAGAAGAGTCCTATAACAGATAAATGGCTAGAGATGTTTATAATCATGGAATCACAGAATAGTTTGGGTTAGAAAGGACCTTTTAAGGTCATCTAGTCCATCCCCCTTGCAATGAGTAGGGACATCTTCAACTAGATCATGTTGCTCAGAGACCCCTCCAACCTGACCTTGAATGTTTCCAGGGATGGGGGCCTAATCCTGGAGCCAGCATCCTCAAATATTTGCTGAGGTTTGACAGGGAAGAGTGGAAAGACATAAACAGCAAATTTGTAAAAGGCAGCAGTGGGCAGTCTTGACTTAGCTGTGTTGGGATGAAAGTGTGAGGTAGCCATGTAAGGAAACATGTATTATTCATGAACAGTAATAGAGGGAAGGGGAACCAAAGTAATGAGGAGAAGAAACAGCATGCAGTGTGTTGTGATACAAAATTATACAGCAGAGGTACATTCAGCTGGATGGATAGATGTAGAAAACATATCTTTGTCTTAACAGATCTGTTGACAAAAATAACATCAAATATGAAAAAGAAGAAAAAATTCCATTCCTGGAAGAAAAAAGTGTTGACTCTTTTCATTAACACACAAAGAACAGCAAGCTCAGTTTTCTAGCCAGGATCATAGAATCATAGACTCTTTGAGTTGGAAGGGACCTTTAAAGGTCATCTAGTCCAAGCCCCCTGCAGTGATGCAAGAATACTTTGAGATAAACACTAATGTTAATATTTGCAGGGATAGTAACACTTTCACTAAGCAACAATGGAATTCCAAAGAGGCTCCAGGCTCATGGGGGAGATATACCTGCTGTCACAGGTCTAGCATTTGGTCATAAATGTGTCTGTCTTCTGTAGTAGCTGTCCCAAGACTAGTTCAGCTTAAGAAGTTCATAATTTAAAGTATCCCCATTCATCATTTTGTCCCTGTTTTTTATTTCTACCTTCTTGTACTGCATCTGTCTATTCACAGTATAATACTGAAATGATTATTCTATTTTTTTTCCATTTATAGTGAGTTCTTCAAAAGAAGCGGCCAACTGGGCAGGAATCTGCAACAAAGAGAACTGATGAAACATAAAGAGTAAGTATTTAAAAAAAAAAAAGGCGTTGTTTAAGTGATGCAATGCTAGGACAACCCGAAGTGCTGATGGCTATGCCACTATGCTTCACTGTGTAAACAAGGGTTCAGCCTGAATGCACATTAGCAGTGGGCTGGAGAGCGTGTACCTGGAGCTCATCTTCTGGTTTCACTTTATACAAAAGAAATCCAGTTAATGTGCTGCATTGTTTAGTTTGGAGAAAAGGAGGCTGAGGGGAGACCTTATCACTCTCTGCAACTACCTGAAAGGAGGTTGTAGCGAGGTGGAGGTTGGTCTCTGCTCCCAAGTAACAAGTTGTAGGACAAGAGGAAATGGCCTCAAGTTGCACCAGGGGAGGTTTAGATTGGATATTAGGAAAAATTTCTTTACTGAAAGAATGGTCAAGCATTGGAACAGGCTGCCCAGGGAAGTGGTGGAGTCACCATTACTAGAAGTGTTCAAAAAATGTGTGGATGTGGCGCTTCGGGACATGGTTTAGGGGGCATGGTGGTGTTGGGTTAACGGTTGGACTTGATGATCTTAGGGGTCTTTTCCAACCTTTATGATTCTATGATTCTATGAGTTCAAGAGGTCCAGTTCATGGGCTGCTTCACTGTGTGAACCAAAGTACATTAAGCAGGAATGAAGGGGACTTCCAGAAGACCAGCTGAAGTTGCTGATGTGGATGCACCCACAATTCCCTGACAGTAATTTGACTTCTTGGTATATTAACAAGCTATTTATGCTCTTTGTTTTTCCCCTGTAACATTGATTTGTCTTTTCCACCTTTAAGAAAACTTCTGGGCTTTCAAATAGTTGAATGCCCTCCTAGATCAATTTGTAAAGCACTCTAGTGGTATATTTGCAGTGGTAGAAGATATTGCAAAGATGAAGTAGAATAGTCTCAATCTAGCAAGTTCAGACAATGTAGGACACTTAAGCTTAACCACCCTGGTCCAGAAGCAGTAGAATTGGATGCATCAAATAGTAAGCCCTAATCCTGGGCTCAGACAAAGGCTGAGACCCAAGTTGAGCCACACTTGCAGGGCAAGCTCAGCTTTTTGTAGGCATAATTACTCAAGAAATGAAAAGGCCATACCTAGTGTTGTCTTCTGACCATATTCTAACAACAAAAATAGAACAGCTGAGGACAGTTTGTGTCTCCATAGGAAAAATATACAAGGTTTTATAGTATCCGTTTTTGCTTAGGAATAAATGGCTGTATGTTTGTATGATGGTTCATAAGAAGATTTGAAAGTGTTTCTTGTTTGCAGGACACACTGTTTTTCTTCTTTGATCTATGCAAAACACTCAGTAACAATAAAAAAAAAGTTGCTGTTGGTGGCATAAGTGTCACTAATAGAAAAGGCTTTGACATTTGTTTTTATAAAAGTGTATTATTTTGTAGTTGCAGTTTTCTGTTTTTTTGTTAAGGTTGCCTGACATCACATTACTGAATTTAAAATAAATCTTACAGGTTTTTATGAAATTTTATGTAGTCTGAGATTTTCTATTTTCATGATCTGATACTGGCTGTATTTTCATATTACTTCTAGGTCCAGTCTGTTTTGCATATTTCAGAAAGAAGAAGATTAAAAAAGCTTTTACCTCTGTTAGAAAAACATTCTGTCTGTGTTACCTTTAGGAAGGTAAGGTGTGCTGTAGCAGAGACTAGAAATTTTACATGGTAATATTGCTGCAGTATCGTTTTATGTTAGAAGCACACTTTCTGCAGTCTCCATTTAAAAAATCTGCCAATTTCTCAGGAGAGGGAAAAGAACAAGTGAAACGGAGTGTGGAGAAGGTCAAAACTTCCTGGGAAGCTATAGTTTAATTAAAATAAGAACGGGGGTGTGGTGGGGGGAAGAAGGTATGAGTTTCTAGGAAGATGGTAGAAACAGGTGCTTGAAAAAAATGAGTTTGCAGAAGAGACAGAAGAGTTTGTGCCAACTAGAGCTCATTTCACTCCAGAACCGGTAATGAAAACCAAGATTCTCTCATTATTTTGCTTCTAGCAGTTCTACCTTTCAGGTGGCCTAGCTGAGTTTGGCCCCATTAGTCCTCATCTACACCAAGGGTAAGAACTTTCTCCTGCTGACGCTAATTTCCTTGGCTTCAGTAGCCCAGAGTGGCAGTTCTAAAGTTTCTAGTTCCATTGATGAATAGAGTAAGATTTGCTTCATACAAACTGCCCAGGGATTGCATTCTTATTTGTTTGGTTGGTTGTTTTTTTGTTTTGTTTTTGTTTGGTTAGTTGTTTGTTTTGTATAATTGACATATGTAAGATTTGTTAAGTCTGACACTGGAAAGTGTCACAAGCAAGATTGCCTATGATATGTGTCATTGCAGAGCAGAGTGTCATGGGAGAGGATACCTTTTTACAGTATGATTTTATATACCTAAATTATCAGATTTAATTAAGAAATTCTTTAGATTTATTCTGAATTTGATGTATCCAATTCCCATTATATGTGTATTTGCCTTCAGCAATGATAATGATGTTAAGAATAACTCCTTTTTTTAATGTATATTTCTTTATATATATACATGAAAATGTCAGTTGTTTTGAAATACCTGCAAACCTTCAACTGACAATGGATGTGGCTAACCATAGTTGCTTATTTAGGACAAAACACACTAGCCATTGGACAAAATCTATGGCTTAGCACTTGGACTGCAGAAACAGCAAAAGTTAGTCATTTCACATAATGGATACAATCACAAAACTATAAACTTCGTATATTTGGGATTCTGGGTTTCATACAAGGCAAGGACAAACATTTATGACTGTTTTCTCACCATTTGCCAAGTTCGATCTGCCTGAACAAGTATTAGTAAAGAAATAATCCTGGTTGTTTCCCAAACAGAATTGTATGCAACACGCTATAGTAGCTTAACCTGGGGAGAGGAAAAGAGATATACAGACATGTAGAAGAAAATGCTAATTATTTTATGATACTTCTATGAATTCTTGCAACATCCAAGTGTAACCTAATGAAGTTACATTGGTACTTCCGTGAGGAAGGAAATCAGTGTTGATGTGTAGTGGCATGCTAGCATGAGAGACTTAACTGCAGGAAAAACTTACTTATGAAGTAGTAAGTTGTATTAACAAAATACAAACTGTACATTTGTAAAACTAAGGTATGAAGCACGACCAGTGGATGGCTCACTGTGGTAGAAAACAATGACAGAAACAAGATCCATCTCCTATCCCTCCCCAGCCATTCATACTGTCTTTTAATTTACCCATTCACAAGAGCTTCTTGTTTGCTGCGGTGCTTGTGTGCTCACCAGGGGATCCCTGTCTGTTTCTCGGGCATTGCATCATCAGCTGTGAGACAATGTATTACCCCTTCCTTTTCAGCATTTTGAAACTAATCCAGTTGATCAGATCATCAGTAGATTCGCGAAGGTAAAGGCAAAACTCATGTGCATTTTCCATTTTATGAAAATGAAGCTTGAGTGACTACAGCTTTAATTCCATTTAGCATTGTTGAAAAAATAAAGATATTAAAGAAGTGAATGCAATGTCTAGCAATAGAAAGCTGTTTCAGTGCATAAAAACTTAAAGAACTGTCTCAAGCTATTTTCTTACAAAGTCATGAAAACATGGTAGACATTGTATAGACCCTATCCAGGATCATTATGAGGCCATTCCTAAAAGACTATGCTTGCAGTGCCATAAGTTCACCTAACCCAGGTTCACTTAAACCTGATCTGTTTTTAAAAAAACCTGTATTTTTCTTCGATAGTATGTTGCATATCAGAATCAAATGTTATTGTGAAAACAAATTAATACATTAAATTCACATTCTCAGAGGTATATAGACTTAAAGTGAATGTTATTTTCTATTTTTGTAGTGTTTTGGCCTTAATTGTAACATCTAATACACAAACGAGTATTATTTATTATGACTTTAATATTTTCCACTGTCATCATAACTAGATTTTTGCAATGCATTACTGATTACTTCAAATACAGCGACTGTTGATGTCTGTGTTCTAGAATAGACCCGAGAGTGGTTGTGTAATACACTAAAAGATCAGTTGATTTAAGTTTCACTCAAGCCCCTAGTCTTTGGTAGCGATATATTATAAACTTTAAAAAAATTTACAGTGTACAGTAAAAGATTAGTAATATTTCAGTACACTTCTAGAATTATTAACAGGAGTATACAAGAGTTAGGATTTGAATTCCTGGCCTCCTTTTCAGTCTGATATGCTTTATGTAAACTAAATAGTATTGAGTAGCAAAATAGCAAGAGCTGTCTCTGACTTCACACACTCTGAGCTTGTTCTCTGACTTACCATGAGTAGTCTAAAAGCTATTATGTCTACTTCACTTTTAGACAAAATAAATTTCATTATGATATAATCGGGGCAGATCCTACTGATTTATACTGAAGATATTTTAGTTTGATTCCATTTTTAAAGGATTCTTTCTCCAAGTTTTTAGTGGAAGTTACTCACAAAATCTTGATTCTTCTGTGCATTGTTACAGGACGTATTTACAGTGGACTTACATTTCCATTACTACTTATGAACTTGGCTAATTTGTACACTAGGTGTTATTGGTACAATTCTAGTTATCACATTTGCCTCATCACTATTCATAGTGGTATTTATTCCCCTGGGATACTTCTATTTTACTATCCAAGTAAGTGCATTAAGCTTTTATAAGGATTTATAGATGTATGTGGATGAAATGTCCAGAACAATCAAGATACAAGCTTAAATTGTTCCTTACTGTGAAACAAACCCCCAAACATATATATATATACACACACACACACAGAGAACACATCTGAAATTGCTTTCAGAAAAAAACCTTCAGGCTCTGAAAAGGAAATTAGAACACTTTTAGAATATATCCTGTAAGGCTTGGGAACTTTTAACGACTTACATTTTTCTCTTTATATTTTCCTTTTTCTTAGGAAGATACAATATTGGTATGGATCCCACCGAGAAAGTTGATGAAGTTACATGAAAAAATGGTGTGTATATTATAGTGAAAGTTAGAAGTTGAAGGGTATCCCTGAAACAGCAGGTGTAAAATAGAAAGATGCCTAAACTACCTGTGCTATTTTTTCTCTAGAGTGTCAGTTATGCTACTGAGAAACCAAAAAGGAATCTTTCAGAAAGACCAATGGCTGCATTCCTGTTTCTTGATGCTCAAAGTATGGTCTATAATTAAAGACCTTAGAAGAGTCTTAAAATAAGAATACAGAGGAAGGAAAGAGAATTCTCTGCTAAGGAATTTAAATACAGATACCATTACATTGGAGAAATAAAGGTTGTCTTTCATCTTCAAGCAGGACATTCTAATTTGAAGATTTACATAGAAGTTTTAGTTGGTTGTTTACATACCTCTTGTGCTATAGTATATTTTCTATAGAATTTGGAAAGAATGTGCTCATATTTTAACCGTGCCAGTAATTTATATATTGCAGTTATGTCAGCATTACAACGTTGGTGTGTCCCAAGAGACAGATTTTTTTTTCTATACTGTTTGTGAATAGCTTTTTTCCTGTGTAGACACTTCCAACTTTTTCATATTCAAAATTTACAGAAATTACTTAACAGATTACTTAACTGGAAATAAATATTGTGAATATTTTAAACAATGTGAAAGAAACTGTAGCAACTTAAAACGTCTGTTTTGTCTGTACTGTTTTTTTAGCAATATTACATAGTGAGTTCACAACAAATTCAACAGCTGGCAGGAACATTGCATTCTCCTGTGATCTCACACTTCAGTGAGACTCTTGTAGGGTAATCAACAATTCGAGCATTTGGCCGCCAAGAGAGTTTCATTAGAAAAAAATAATTATTTTGTGTATGAGAACTTAGTTTACTTCTACAACAATGTCATCTCAAACAGGTACTTAACAGCAGTTCTGCATCTGTGATTGAGACCTTCTTCTGTAGAATTCCACAGCTAAGTGTTTACCTTTAGTCAGAGTAAACCCACTGAGAAACAGAAGGTTAAGAGCAATCTATCCACCACGCTTTGTAATGAATGCATAGATTATGGCTAAGCACTAGGATGATTTCTTCTTTATGTACCAGAAATTAGCAAGTTTATAGAAAATATGCATATGCTGTCTGGGATGAGACTATTAAAAAAAAAGAAAAAAAAAGTTTACCATTAGGTCATGAGCATAGATTGTACTACATTTCAACTATGAGTTCCTCTTACAAGTTTATGAACAAATCGCATTTATATTTCAGTAGTTCATGTGGAAGTAACCTGGTGTCTGTACCTATAGGCATCAGGTAGGTCTTGAGAGTGTAATCTTGGGTTTAAGGAAATAAGTCCATTTCCTCTCCTTCCTTTGTGATTCAGTTCAGTTACAGGCAGAGATTAGCAAGGAGAAGATTTTCAGTTTTGGTTTTCAGTCATATACCTGAATCTTTTCCAGATAGGAAGAGTAGGAAAGCAATATGAGTGAAGGAAGCACTAGCCAGGCGTTGAGAGACTTGCATTTTGTTTTTAGCGGTGCTACCAGTTCTAGATCTGTCATATTCCCTCCCCAGTCAATCTGTAGAATGGGAATGATAGTGCTTATCTTTTTTGTAAAGTGGGTAAATTGCTCATATAATGATCTCAAAGAGTCATTATATTAGCAATGTGTTCACTGTAGTATAAAAATTTTGTAGGTAATTCCCTTTTTTCTTTGCCTTGATTGACTACAGGTGGTTTTCTGTCAGGCTCGAATTTCTGGGAAATTTAACAGTGTTCTTTGCTGCACTGTTTGTAGCCCTGCATGAAAATACAGTGAGTTCTTCTACAGTGGCTTTATTGATATCCCACACTCTAAACATAAGTAATGGTATAAACTTTTGCTGCTACCACTTTGCATATGAAAAGGGAAGAATACATACAATGAAGTTGAGTAGGTGAATATACGCGGTGGAATCAAGGAAACTAAATCCCACGGGCAGAACAGAGTTTTCCTTTGAATTCCACTAATTCTGGGCAGCTTCACATTAATTATTTTCCACTTCTGAATTTAGATGAAATAATAATTATTAAAACAGATTTAAAAATCAAGTTAATGAATCTAGGTATGGTTTATTTTTAAGTGTTTTGTTAAACCAAATAAGCCTAGTCATGTACAATTGTACATCATATTTGATTTCTTGTTCTTGTTCACTTACTGAATGTTATGTAGGAAGGAATGCTTACTGAAAAGTTTAATGAAATAATTTACTTTGGCATTATCCTTGTAAAAGTAATATGTGAACCACATTTGAAATATGTCTTGAAGTAAGGTAAACTGTATTGATAATTTGCTAGTTAAAATAAATCTTAAGTATTATGTATAGACAAACTAAGCATCCAAGTTTGTTTAAACTTGTGATGCTTAGGAGTCTAGTGGTGTCCAGGTTCTTACTGTGGTGAGTGCTTCAGAAACACAGCTGACAGATACTAATGAATAGAAATGAAAAAAAAATATAGACAATTACCTGTCATGACATATCCACATCACCCCCAACCCACAAGAGTTCCATTTTCTGTTATTCAGAGATAGAACAATCTCCTTTATATCATCATATACTTGGTGATGACAGTCACAGGTACTGCAGTTTTTCACCTTCATCTGATGTCAGATTGACACCATTCTTTGTTTAGTTACATACAGCATCTCAAAATGGTTGACTCGACGAATATTTTTGGCTCACTTTTTTCTTATAGAAGTAGGAATATTTAACCGCAGAACATCTGCAGAAGCATTCCCAATGCTTGAAGATGACGAATTTGGCAGACGTGGTAGACCAAATACGTATCTCCATTACAAATTCTTTGTTCTGTATAGATAGATTACTTTACCTAGGGAATAGTGCCATAATGTACCCACAATATGAGCCATATATGTTTTTCCTTTCAACATACACAATTACTGTGCACTTTCTGTTGATCCTGAAGTAGTTTCAAATTTCTGGAGCTGTTATGTTAGCAAAAATTACAATAGCCATTGGGGAGTCTGAAGGCAGACGAGAAGTGCTCAGAGGAATGCTGAGATCAGTCATTTTCTAAGTGATAATTCATTTGGCATGCCATCATTTTCTGTACACTATTTGGCTTCTGTGATTAAGCATTCAGCTTATGAGATGATTAAATTCAGGGTAAGTTTTGAAGTCAGTATGCTGTATTCTAGTGGAGTCAAATTTTTACATTCTATGATGCAACTATTTCCCCAGATAATTCAGTCTAAATTTTTGTGTGTGTAAAGCAGTGAAATTGAGACCAATGCAGTTTCAATTGAAAGAGTTTCTGAATATGCAAAAATGGATGAAAAGGTGAGCATTCTTCTTGAAATGGTGAGCATTCCTCTTGAATATTTAATTTACATGCATAGAAAATGACTGACTTAGATTGACTTTAATATTGGTGAGTGGTAATATTGGTATTTATTTGTATTAAATCTTTTCTCCTTTTTTTTTTTTTTTTTTTTACACTGCCAATAATAGGTAGCTTCTTCCTTACACTTACAGTCATAGCAGTTTTATTCCTATTTTGACCTGTAAATTTCTTGGCATCCTTCTTAGCAATCGATTTTGTAGTAAGGCTAATGCAGCTGAAGCTCAGGTGAACTCTATGCTATCTGCAACCAAGAGGAGCATTTTAGAGGGGAAGAAAGGATGATGGGCCTGTCAGACCCCTAACTGTTACTCACCTCATATCTGGAGAGATATTTGTTTCAAATCTATTTGCCTTGTTTATTATGCTTTTCTGAAAGTAGTGCCCATGTCAAGTATGGAGTCATAAGAGCCCTGGTCTGTCTCGGAAACAAGACTTCTACTTCATTCTCTTTTACCCTTCCTCCATGTTTAAGATTCTTAACCTCTGTTCCCATCTTTCTGTTCTCTCCTGCTCTACTTCTTAATACAAAATGTTTCTCATAAAATATGCATTTTCAGTATCTGGGAGATGAGGCATCAGATTAAATTCAGTTCCTGTCAGTTGATGGACAGATACCAGATTATTAGCAACTACACAGTTAAACTGAGTTTACTTTTCTAAATGAGTGTATAAGATGTTGTTAAAAAAACCCACACCCCAAAAGCAAAAACCCTAAAAATCCCAGCTGGAATGTTTCTGACCAGTGTTCATGAAAGTAGGAAAGTAGGTTCTCCTTCCCTTATATTGCATTGGAATTATCCTAAACTTGCTGGAATTCTTGAAAATGTATATAATTTTCCTAATGTTTTTATTAACTTGTAATATTTTTACTGTCATATACTGAAATACCAATGGTTTTAATTCCAGTAACCATGGATAATGTCAAAAAGACTACCAGTGGGGTGGCCTGAGAGAGGAATAATAGAGTTTGTTAACTACAAGGCTCAGTATAGGAAGGATCTTTGTTTAGCCCTGAATGATGTCTCTTTTCAGACACAGAGCAAAGAGAAGGTACTGTATATAATAAGAAATAAATCAGAGGTATAAAATTCTGTATACTCCAATACTAGATACAACAAGATGATGTTGAACAGGGAAGATGTTAAGTAGATAAGACATTAAAGAAAAGACAAATGAGAAAGGAAAAGTATTTTCTCCTACTATGTAGAAACCCTTATCCCTGTAAGAAACTGAAAGAAGTTTTTATGAATTTGGCAGTCTTAAGGCAGATCCAAACCTGAAATTAAACTTCTTGTCTACTGTGTTGAATATTTATGAAGAGAAAAACGCTGACAGATTAGTGCTAATCAACTTTGGGTTTAGGATCAAGGAACACCAAGCAAGACCTAGTTTACAGTCATTGATTTGAGCTGAGGAGTGCTAGACAAAAGTGAGGGGAAATGGAAAGGATTCCCGCTGAACCTGGCATAGGCTGTAGAGCTTCTGAGGGAGAGCTGTGATTGAGAGTCATGTGTTCCAAAAGTGAGTTTTAAACAGTTTTATCCACCTGTAGGATTGCATGTTGGTGAAAGAAACTGCAGTTTTCAACTGAAAGTTGAAACTGAATTCACTAATCATTTTTCATATAGAATGTTTAGCATGGAAAGTTATAGTCTTTATCAGAAAACTTTTTGTTTCAGGTTGGAATTGTTGGAAGAACAGGAGCTGGTAAATCAGCATTCACAAATTGCTTGTTTAGAGTTCTAGAGGATCTGAAGGCAAAATAATTACCAATGGAATTGATGTATCAACTATTGGGTTCCATGACCTACATGGAAATCTTAATATTATTCCACAAGTGAGATGTGTTTTAGAGAGAACTTTTTTTTTTTTATTAACACAAGACACTTTTTTTTTTTTTAGAAATTATAACCCCAAAGTCCACAGGCTGACAAGAGACAGAGGCATAAAACTCCAATAGAATTTTACTGATCTTTGAAAACAGGCTCTGGTTTGGCCTGTCAGGTTTTAGAATTGAATTTTTGAGAATCTTAGCTATTTGATTAGACAGTATTCTTCAGTACTGCTGGCATAATGCTATCCTGAAAAATGTCACAACTGCATGTTGACAATTATATGGAAGAAGCCACAAAACAGGGAGACCACAAGTATGACATTAGGTTTTATTATGCCAGATTTCATTTAACAGTCTTAGCTAGAATAACTCGTGTTCTCCAGAATCTGTCTGTATATGGTGTTTTTAGGTCCCGCCTGAAGGCAAAAATATTTTAAAATAACTCTAACTATGTCTAAAGAATGTAGGGAATAAAGTGATATATACAAGAATCATGTAAAATGTATTTAAATTAATCTGCTATGGTCTGTCATGTAAAGCTGTCCCT
This sequence comes from Phaethon lepturus, assembly GCF_000687285.1. Taxonomy (NCBI): domain Eukaryota; kingdom Metazoa; phylum Chordata; class Aves; order Phaethontiformes; family Phaethontidae; genus Phaethon; species Phaethon lepturus. The sequence goes on from NW_010552600.1 coordinate 27,360, forward strand.
GCTTACTTCAGAACAGGGCAGGAAACTCAAGATTAATTCACATATCATTAGGATTGTGTTCATGCTGGTAAGCTGATTTATGTTGAAATGCTCCAGTATAAAGTAAAACCTAAAACAGAAATGTAATGGTCACCTGGAGACTTTTTGCATGTTTTTTACATTTTATGAATGCCATTCATAAAACCATTTTTGTGCAAGGCTGATGTTAACATCACTTATAATAAATTTACCTGACATTTTCCACAGGAAAGTTTTGGGTTTTTCTTGCTTTTCTGCAGCTTTAACCCTGGTAATGTGTCCTGTGTGTCTCTACCATAGATTGTGCATGGAGATGAGGCTAGTAGCTAGTATTTAAATCAAAACAGCTTGGGTCTTTCCAAGAATGAGCTGAATAGAAAAAAATATGTATATATTCCTTCAAATCCTTGGCTGCTTTTCCTTTGAGAAATATATTTGCTCAGGGGAATGATAAATTTACAGGGTTTGATACAACTTTTCAGTCAGAAATGACAATACTAAACCAAATTTGACTATGCTGCAGGACTTCAAAACACAACAATTCATACATGCACGGTACATTTTCTTGTTTTGAGCAGCTAATACTCTACGAATCTGCCCAACGTCTGGCAGTTGTAAATTGCACAGTATTTTCTCAACTGCAGTTGCAGGTCTGATTTACTGTGGATAGAGAATAGTGGATCCACATCAAGGCAACTAAATTGAGAGAGGTACAGGAAAGTTTAGTGAACTAACAAGCTGGGATCAGACAAGGAAACTAGGACTGGAGGGGTGGAAAAATGGAGAGTGGAGGTTGTGGAGAGTAGGTGGAGCCTGGAGTGTTGAACTGCGTAGGTCAGGAGAATGGAACTAGATGAAGATAAAAGTCTGGGACAGAAAAAAGGATATGGCAAGATACCAAAACTTTATGTGTGCACATACTTTTTCAGATCAGTCAAATGTATCTCATACAGTTTTCAACAATGATATTAAAGTACAGCTTTGCAAATTACTTAACTGATGTTCTAATGCAAGACACATGAAGTTTAAATGAAGAACATGCACAAGAACTCATACCATTTTAACAGTCCTTTTTGGTCACGTAGCTCCCTCAAAATTCACCGTTCCACCTGCATGTAGCTTACTAGTGAATGTTGTTGGCCTTTTACAGTCTACCTCTTGGGTCACAAGCACTGTGACTGCACTTAGTCAATGGGTCTGTTCACTGCCTCTGAAAACATCAGTCCTATTTATAAATCTGTGCAGGTAATCATATGTTATCAAGTACGGACTTCTTAAATTTGCCTTTTGAAGAAAAAGGCTTTTGCCTCCATCCAAAAAAAGTGTTTAACTATTGAACGCTTGTTTCTACAGTCGTAAGGGCTGGGTATGACCCATAGGCATCCTAGCATGTACCGGTCTACGTGTACCTTTCCAGACATTCCCTGCTGCATTCAGTGCACAGAAGCTAGTGATGCTCATTTATGCAATAACCACTTTTGTTCTTATTGATATGTGCCCTTTCCTGTAGGAAATTAAGAATATTTGACTAATAATCACAGCCTTCTAATTTTTCTTAACAGTGCTCATGGATGTAGTACCCAGTGCTTCACAAACTTGACAACAGTAATAATTCATACGTTGTTGCAGTTGCCAGGTGCTGGGCAGGTCTTCAGTCAGCTATAGAACTGGTAGCACGGAGAAATGCATTAGAAATCTTTGGCTCTTCACATTTCACCTTAATGAAGAACTGAGCACACTGAAACCCCAAGTGATTTTTCTTTTCAACCACCAGCTTCAAAACATTACAATTTCCCTTGCAAAGCTTCATTTCCAGAATTATTTGTCCCAATTTCCTATATGAATGTAGGGATTTATGGCAGATTGTTTCAGGTTTGTGTTGGAATTGTGCACTCACATTCTGCTGTTATGTGGGACCCCGTCCTGTTTTCTGGGACACTGCAGTCAAACTTGAATCCACTTGGAAAACACTGATCTTGAACTGTGGGAGGTACTGGAACTGTGTGACTGACTGAGAGGATTTTGTCCAGTCACTCCCAAAGAAGCTCCTTCGTGAGGTTTCAGAAGGTGGTGAAAATCTCAGGTACATAAATAAGGAAGTGCTATTGCAGTTATTTTCTGGTACTGTAAAACTATGTGTTCCTTCCAGAGAATTTACTTCAGAAAGTATCAGTATGAAAACGACATTTCTCCCATCACTGTAAGTAGAATTGTTCTGGTAGTACAAGTTTCTTCGAGGTGGCCAACTGGTCACAACTGTATAAAGTCCTATGGCCTGTGCTATATGGGAAGCCAAAGGAGACTAGTTTCAGCTCAAGTATATGAATAGGTATAAGGGGGGGGGGGGGGCACAGAATTAATGCACCACCTAATTAGTTTTGACTGGAACAGTGCTCATTTATTTAAATTTAAAAAAAACAAACCAAACCAAAAAACAAAACGGAAGAAACCAAAAAAACCGAACCAAAAAACCCCAAACCTGGAAAGGAGGCAAAACTGCAGAGAGCTTACTCCTTTCTTTGCTTAGGCAAAGCAACTCATTTTTTCCTTGTAAAACATTAACCCATAGTTATGTAATGAGGGTGGCATTTGAACTAAAAGGACTCTAAGCTCTACGTGACAAATACTGAAGCTTTCAGCAGCAAAGGGGCAGGTTTTAAATGGAGTGTACTGAATATCAACTTGAATTTTTTTGACAGATCATTTTCAGGAGGAAGTTTCTAGAGGGAATACACCACAGCTAACACACAAGAGTATCCAAACTTCTACACTGAACATTAATAAAAAGTGGTTTAGCATTCCATCTGGCTTATTCAGAGTCCCCATTATGTGAATATAGTATCTTGTATTCCACATAAAACAACTAGCTTGCTCAAAGGCTCCTCACAGCATTGCTGTTTACTACAGCTACAATCTGGATATATATTGATGAAGTTTCTTAAAATGACTTTCTAATTTTACACAAATCACATATTTTGATCACAATGGCACTGGAACAACATAATGAAGCAGTAAAGTCCTTGGCATATTTTAACTGTTACACTAGTAAAGACTGAAAAATAAATCTTGCTGTTCACACACTATTTTTAATTAAAAAAATAGTACTTAATTAAGTTGCTCTGGCATTATGCCCATTTAGTTATTAAGTTCTTATTATGATGGCAAATTCATAAAAAAACAGAACTCCTTTCTGGGTGGATGTACAGGCAGATGTCACATGGTGCTGATTTTTAGGACATGCATATTTGCATGTATACTTAGGTTATTCTTGAGGCAATAAACTTGCCACATTAAGTTAATTTTCCTTTTGATCTTGTGATTTCTGAGTAATTGTTCACATAAACTGAAAAATTATTTCAAATAACTGAAAGCCATGTCTTATGTATCTAATTGAGCATTACAAAATCACATTGTGAAAATATCCCAGAAAAATGGGGTCAAGCAATCTTTTTGCTAGCAGATTTTAATGCAAACCTCCATACTAATTACAGTGGCAGGACAGGTTATATACATTTACCGAACGTGTCAGTTAAACATGCCTATGCTTTTGTAGGCCACATAAATATTCATTTTTATTACAGTTCCTAAAATTATTAGAAATTAATACCAACTCAATCAATGTAGTCTTATCTTCAAAAACTAAGAGAAGATCCCCATGAACTTCCTTAAAAAAACCCAACAAAACACACAAAACACACCTCAAAGTGTATGAATAAAGTTTCAGGCAGCCCTGTTATATGATTTTTATACTGACATATATTAATGTGTTAATATCGAGTGAACTTTTATTTTCAGTTCCCTTCTTCCACCCCAAACTGCAGCTTGAGGAGAAAGGGTTTTTTTCCCCTGCCACCTCGGTTCCTAACACTCCTCTGTGCCACTTCCCAGAGGAGACACACCACTCCAGGGTCTAACACCCCCTTGACAAGTTGAGGGATTACAACCTCATCCTCTAACCTGCAAAGGAATTCAAGGAAGGCAGGAAAATAGTGCTGTTACAGTATTTCCCTGAGAAAAGAAACAAGACATGTCCCAAAGGGCAGAAATCGCTTTTATTAAAAACATTCTTAAGGGTTATTTATAAAATGCATTTTATCATCTGCACTTGGGAACAATTCAGAAACATACCATTGGTGAGGCATCTTATCCTTTCATAATTTCAACCCACAAAACAAGCTTTAGCTATATAAATTTGTTACACACCTAACCACAGGCAACCATATTCGGATTTCAAGATTGTAGAAAGATTTGTAGAAAGACTTTAGCCTTCAAATATCAATTTGTTTAATGAGAGACTTTTGGCAAGCGGTACATGTGCATACCTGGAAATAGCCACTTAGTACAGTAGACTCATCTTTAAAATTCAACTGTTTGTGCCAAAATACAGTATTAAAATAAAAAGACACAATATAAATAACTTGATTGCAGAATTCAGAAGTTATTTAATAAATAAGAATGCATTGTGAGATACCCAACATACAGTAAGTTCTCTAAAAAAAAAAAACCCAAAACCAAAACAAACCCTGTATAGAAATCTGAATAAATACCCTTTTGTGATTTTTTTTTTTTTTTCCCCACAAGTAAACAACTGGCCCTTCCCTTACAATTCCCAGGTTAACACTGAAGGAGATTTAACTCCTCCAGAGTGAAGGAGTATGGAAAAGGAAAAGTAGTACTTCATTTATTTGCATGGAGAGTTTAACCATTTGAAGTTACTCACACACTCCTGCCTAACCTGTCCCAAAATTGCAAAAAGCTTTTAATAGTTTAACTTCACTATGATGTAGTTCTATTTTTGTACAGGTCTGCTCATTTTACACAGTGCATTAAAAAAATAAATGAAGACTAATGACCTACTGTAACTTCAGTAGACTTTCAGATGAATTTACAGCAGGGCAGAAGGAACGGCCACAGTGACTCCAAAGACATTTGAATATATGTTGAATTAAATACATACATTTAAATCTGCAAAGTAAAGGCCCCAAATAGCAACGGCGTACGATAACCACACTGTATACTGGCGTTCATCCATGACTTCACTGAAGAGGCACTTCTTCCAATGCAGGAGTTGTAGTTACTGGAAGTTCCATACAGACTTAGACAGGGTCACTTTCAAAAGAGGTACAAAGGAGAAAAATCCTCAAATAAAAAAAATTACTCTGGTTTTCAACTCAGGGAAATTAAACAGATGTTAGCAGTGCTTTGGGAATCCTCTGTAAAGTTAAACAACGTGAATGGAATGGTTGTGTGCAACTATGATTCAATTTAAGAGGTTTTTAATTGGATTACTTCAAAGATACATTTAGACAATAGCTATGCAAACAGGTGAATCAGCACAACTGATTTATGGCAGTGCCATAAATCAGGCCTACTGCCAGGAGAATAAGCAGCCTATTTTAATATAGTCATAGGTTAAACAATAAATCTAAGCCCCACACTTTATCTCGGCAAACTTAATACAAACAAAATTATTCTGGAGCATACAAGAAAATGCTTAGCACCACCTGTTACTACAGCTTTACGTGATTAAGACTGGGTTGATAGATGTTGAAGCCAGTCTTAGCTGAACGAAGTGTTTTCATTGTAAAAAGTTCTACATGCTTTTAAGTATTGATTTAGCCCTCCAAAGACAGCAGAACTGTCACCCTTTTTTTTTTTCAGATCATTAAGTTTTTGCTCCTCATGCATTTGCTAGATAGGTGGGTAGCAAACTATTCGCCTAAAAGTCTTAAGAAGGGCTACCTCAAATTCTGAGTTACACACACTGCTTCCTTCCCAAAAGGACAGCTACAATCTCTGAACATCAGAGATCTATGTTCAGAGACTGTAGAGTGGGAATATGACAAAACTTAAACCAGAGATTCAAGCTAAAAGGTATGAAATAGTCGGATGAATTTTAATTTACCAGGACTACAGGAACTAGACTTCATCCAAGGCAGTCCCTTCTGTCCCACACTTTCTCCCTGAAAACAGTACAGCTTGAGGTACTCCAGTGGGAAGATGTCACACACTTGTAGATACGCAACAATGAAATTCATGTTGGTCAAATTCAAGGGAAGATATACAGGTGTGACTTTAAGATACGTAAAATTAGTGCAGTTTTCAAATAAGGCGGGAGGAGGGATAAACAGTTGGTGATACGCCCTTGTTCTCTGTGGAGAAAATCAGTGGTATGACAGCAGTACCTGTATGTTAACCACCAAAGCCAGATCAGGAAGTAAGCCCTTGGAGACACACTAAGTAACTCTACATTAGCAAGAGCTAAGTTTCTTAATGTGGTTTGGCTGAAACGTGAGACAATTTGCCATATAGCCTCAGTAATACCATTATGCTGTTATGAACAGCAGAAGAATCAAGTGAATGCGTAAGTCTCATTCAAGCTGCAACATGCCTTTTAGAAAGGTGCTTAAATGCTCAAATGACTCAAATAAATTTAAGCTCAACACTGCTAGTGCTATGTGCGTTAACACTGCTTCACATTTTTCCGAAGTAAATATACTGGACCTGGGAATACCCTACAGTACCATACCACATTGTCGCTAACCTTTGGTCACACTCTCTTTGTATCTTAAACACACATCTCTTCAGGATTTGCTAATAAAATTTAGCAAGAAAACATGGGTGTGTCATCACTAGCATTTTCACCCAATATCCTGTCTACAAGCAAATATAGGACACTTCAGAACTTCAAAAATCACTGGTACCTTTAAAGTAAGATCTAGCTTTAACATAGTTAGGTGTCCAGTAACACCTAGTTGGAATAGATAAAAAAAATGAATATAACACAGCAAAGATTAGGCTCTACTACCAGTCAGATAAGTATGCACCATCAGAGTACACTTTTGGAGAGATGGAATGCAATGGGGAGAGCTTCTTTTCAGTTAAAATTAGTCTTCCGTAAATGCTTATTAGGAATTTCTATAGCACTGACTTGAAGAGGCCAGGATCCTCCAACAATTCCTGCTTGGATAGCTACGCCCATTACAACTGCTAGATCGGGATCTACTGAGGTGTTAGGTTCCTTTCCAAAGAAATTCTGAATAACTTTGCGTATTTGAGGAATCCGGGTGGAACCTCCAACTAACACAATTTCATCCACTTCTGCTTTGTGTAGGTGGCCTTCCTTCAACACTTGTTCAATGGGCACAAGAATCTTCTCAAAAAGGTCCTCATTTAACATCTCAAATAGTTTCCTAGAAATTTCTGTTTCAAACACAACTTTGACAAAGTTGTTCTCTACTTTTGAAGTGTCTCCAAGATTTTTCAGATCATCTGTTTTTTGTGCAGGCTTGCCTTTTAGCACAGTGTTTGTTTTTACCTCACTTTCTGGAAGTTCTTTTGCAAGCTTCCATTCTGGCATAGTCAACAACACTCTTAGTGTAGCTGCCTCATCAACAGTCAGATTTAATTTAACTGCTTCCACAGCCTGTCTGAGGCGATGTATTTCTTCTTTTCTTGTTGGCAGAGAACCGTAGATTTGATGGAGCTGATCATATAAATACAGCATCAACCTCTGATTAAAATCCTGTCCTCCAAGTTTGTTGTTACCTGAAACATCAGAACAGAAGGCATCAGACACATCACCTTCAAAACTTCAGAAAGCAGCACGCATCTTCTCTCCTACTGGGAGATGGTGCTCCAGGGCCAGAACAATGATACCAGGACCATAAGCATAGCACAAGAGCTCACAGGGCTGCAAAAGTAGACATAATTGTTGTCAACCAAAGAACGCAAGATGGATAGCAACTTCCAGATTTTTATTTAGCAACTCTCTTAGAATCTATCCCCCTCAATGTTCTTCCCCTGGAACTGCTCTGTTACACTGTAACAGAAGAAAAGCTAGTGGTTGTTAACTCGGAGGTATTCTCTACAGAAGGAAACATGTAACGATCAATTTGTACCTGGAACCCTGTAACTGAAGTGCAATCTCTCACAGCAAATTGTTTTTTCAGATGAAAATTCCCAGTTTCGAATTCCTCTCTCTGCCCAGAATGGATTTTTCTCTTAGCACTTCCACAATACAGCTTTATTGGGATTATTGCTTTAAGTCTCAAATTATTCAATGTCTTTATGCACCCAGACAAAAAACTCCATGCTACTGAAGTATATACATATACTGTATACTGCGAAAAGCCAAAGGGATAAAATGCAAGCAGTGAACTTCAAGCTCTATTAACAGTTGTATCTTCTATTAGCCTTCAGAGAGAGAGAGAGAGAGAGAGAAAGTATAATATATAACCAATTTCTACTGAAAGATTATTCTTGCACCATGTTTTCAAAACCTTTCAAACAATTATTTATGCTTTCCATTCAACAGAGTTTAAAAAAGTGGCCTGCAGATTTTCATCTGGGTTGAACAATACTCTCAAAGTTTCCACTGTTTTGTTTTGACTTAAAGTGGACCTCTATCTAAATAAATCAGAATGAAGCTGCTGAATATTTCTTGCTGCTCCACCCTTGCTGGACTAAGCAGCAGCTCAGATCAAAACTTCTTCATTGAAGGCAACGCAGACAGTTCGCACTGTATCTCAGACCTGTCTGAATCCAGGTCATCAGAAAAGCAGTTGTATATTCACTAGTTTTACCAAACATTGCTACCAGAACTCTTTGCCAAGTGATGAATCACTCCGGCACACATACACGTATCACAAGACTTACTTCTGGGTTAACAGCACGTGCATTCCCAAACCCTGCCCCACTGAGCTGGAGCCAAACACAAGGTGAGGATGCTCTAAAGCGCTGGTCAATGATTTGGCAAGTATTTCCAGTTTAGACAAAGGTAACAGATTTGTAACATATCCAGCCCCCAAAAGTCCAGTCAAAGTAACTGTAATAAACACCAGCACTTTACTAGTAGGCACAACAGTTAATAGCCATGGATAAAATTAACAACTTACTCCTTTGAGTCAGCCAAAACCTGTGAATTTATCCTAATTGTTGAAACCAGTCACAAATCTAATTTTGCATGAAAGGCAGGTGCGAACACATTCGGAGAACACTTTGTGACAAGGCTATGTTTTAAAAAGTCCCTTTAACGGTGACTTTAGGTGCACCTTTCCTTTCCTCCCACTCCTTGAGAAAGTAAAGCATTTTTCTCACCTGCCATGGCTCGTGTGAGGAACATCCCTCCCTGCTTGTTCAACAGGGACACATCCAAAGTTCCTCCACCCAAATCCACCACCAGAACATTAAACACATCAGCTTTGTGGAGTCCATAAGCCATAGCTGCAGCTGTCGGTTCATTGATCACTCGCAAAATTTTTAGCCCTACAAACAGCAAAGATACCAAGCAACAGTCAGGTACACTTCAGAAAACTGCAGTTCTCGCATCACAATGGTATTTACCATTAGTTGGTTTTGTGTTTTTTGGGTTTTTTTGGTTTTTTGTTTCCTTTTTTTAAAACCAGACTTACCTGAAGCAAAACATCAGATCTGAAGGAAATAATTTTCTAAGCAGTAATACTCAATGAACTCTTCTCCTTATTTAAACCTAAAGCAGTATTACTTCAGTGTCAGGGTGAAGTCACAAACCATGATTTACCCAAACACATTTCTTCCAGAGAAACCTTGCTAAAAGAACTTATTTCAAATGTTCTATTTCTGTTTAAAATATTGTCCAAGGGTGCTCTGTATAGCCTCTCTATTTGGAGATTACCAAAAAAGACTATTTTCCCTGAAGTAAAACTTATTACTTCTAGCTATCTATGTTTGCATTAGTCAGCTGCACCTGTTGGTACCCAAGATTTGTCCACTGTTCCTCACAATCGTTAATGGTCTGTAAAAAAATAATTCCATTCTAAGGTTGTCTGTCACTGATGCACTGCTTCTGTATCCTCCTGTTGTGGTTTAGCTCCAGACAGCAACTAAGCACCTTGTTGTTTGCTCGCCCTCCCCCCGCAGGTGGGATGGGGGAAAGAATCGGAAAAAAACCCACTTGTGGCCTGACATAAAAACAGTTTAAAGAGGAAATAATATTATTACTTATAAAAGAATATACAAAACCAAGTTATACACAGTGCAATAATTACTCACCACCCGACGGTTGGTAGCCTATCCCTGAGCAGCAATTCCCACCCCCCAGCCAACTCCCCCCAGTTTATATACTGAGCATGACATTATACGGTACGGAATATCCCTTTGGCCAGGCTGGGTCAGCTATCCTGGCTGTGCCCCCTCTCAACTTCTTATGCACCTCCCCACTGGCAGAGCATGGGGAGCCGAGAAATCCCTGACTGAGTACAAGCACTACAGCTACTTAGCAACAGCTAACACATCAGTGTGTTATCAGCGTTATTCCGTACTAAATCCAAAACACAGCACTATACCCGCTACTAGGAAGAAGATTAACCCTATCCCAGCCAAAACAAGGACACCTCCCCAAAGACTTTACTGTTAGTAAAGGAGACCTAAAGGTTTCATAGAAAAACGCTGGAACAGAGAGACATCACCTGCAAGGTTGGCTGCCTTAATGGTGGAATTCCTTTGCCTTTCATCAAACTCTGCTGGCACAGAGATGACCGCCTTTGAAACAGGCATGCCAAGATAGTCTTCTGCCATTCTCTTCAATTTCAGTAGCAGCTGAGAGCCAATATGCTCTGGAGTGATGCGAAAGGTTTCGTTAGTTGTCACAGAAAATTCAGCTGATCCATTGTTGTTGAAAATCTGGGAGGAAAAACACCACCACCCACAGGTGAGAATCTTTTTCTTATGCTCTCCCACCCTGCTCCTGACAAATATTTTATCTGCATATAGTCTGTTCCTTCTGGAAAACTATGAATGTGCATTTGCCAATTCCTGAATCACTTTTACTCCTTGACTATGAGTATTATGCAAAACATGCCACTTAAGGGGTCCAAGTATATCCAAAGTAGTGACACCTGTTGTGCCCAGGTAAGACACATTAAAAAAAGTTACGGCCTAGTGACTGTGTAATCAACACCATATTCAAAGATAAAAGTAGTGCTTTTTGATCATTAGGTTTACCCTACTGATAAAGCTTCCCACAGTGTCTTCTTTCTGAAAGGAAGTAAACAGGTTGGTACTGGAACAGCTTCTCTTAACAAGTGATGAATTCAGAGACTGATTGCAGTACCTGAAAATTTGTCTCTTTTCAGCAAATACTGCATCATGCGAAATTAATACAATACTTTTATTAAAAAGCAGCTTTCAAGATCTGCCGCTGGTCAAGTACATATTAGAAAAGTGCTAGAGAAAAAAATGTACTGTGACAGAGAAGACGTGACTTCTTTTTTTTTTTAATCCCAGGGAAAAAGTGAAGCTTCAGCAAAGCACAGTTAGAATTTCAAATTGAAACTTATACTTTAAGAGAAGGGGCTGAAAGGTTCCCCAGAAACACATTTCACAGCAGAGGACAGGGTTCTCTGGAAAATCACTGTCCACTCTCATGCAGAGGTACGTGACTTCCACAACCGTTTCCTGTTCCCCTCTCTGGACACCTCTTGCAGTTTTCAGGCATATCAGATTCAGCTGAATGACTCAAGGTCAGACGCACTGGTCACCTACTACATGTTTCAAGCATCTTATAGCTTGCTGCCTGGAGAGACCTGAAGATGATGGCTACTTACCTTAAAGGGATACCTGCTACTTTCACTTTTCAGTTCTTCCGAAGTGAAGATTTTCCCAATGAATCTTTTTGCATCATATATGGTGTTCTGAGGATTTGAATCAGCCAGTTCTAGGCCATCATATCCTACATACACATCTCTCTCTGTGAAAGAGACTATACTCGGTATGCTGTTGTGCCCATTTTCATCTGCAATAACCTTCACCTGCCCTGTTCCAGGAAGAAAGACACCAACAGAGCAGTAAGTTGTGCCAAGGTCAATCCCAATTACTTTTGGCGTAGGCATCGGTAAATATTGCTGTGCTAGATAGCCAGCTAACAAGAGAGCCAGAATAGCCGAACCTGAAACAACAGAATTTTAAAATATAGGGTTAGAGTTATCTACTGCTGCAAACCTAGAAGTCAATGCAAATTACAGGGTATTACACATGACACCTCATACTGTTTTATTTCATGCTCTGTAGCCTGTTCAGCTACCTAATTAGTTTTCAATTTCTTCAAAGGTCACCAGCCAAGTTCAGGTCTCTCAACTCAACAAAGAGTGGTTAGAAGAGTCAAAAAATCTTAGGCATTAAATACTAAACTGATTTTAAAACGCCCAAGAAGTACAACAAAGCCAAAAATATCACCACCCTGTAACAATTCTTTTTCTCTCTGCAAGGTACTTCAGAAATATAGGCTAATTAGTATTTTGGGGGGGAATTGCCTATGAATGATCCCTAAGAGACATCTAGTTAATGAGGCTGCACAAAATCACAGTGAAATGACAAACTCCCAACGCAAATATTCCCTCCAACTTCACTGGAAGTCTAAAAATAAGGAGATGTGAAACCACGCAAACTCCTCCTATTCCAGTCATAGGTCCCCAAAAGCATCTTCCCACACCTCTGAATCTCTTCTGTGCCTTGAAATCAAGGGGTAGACTAGTTAAAGTGCAGAGTAGGTTTGCTGTTTTTTTTTTTTAATTTTACATGTAATCAACAGACGAGGCAAGAAACCAAAAAATCTAACATAAAACAATACCTCAGAGGAGCAAAAAAGCACCAAAAAACAAAATCTCAAGAAAGAATATGAATTGCTTAAATTTCCAAGAATGGATAAGCTCTTTTTCCCAGCAGGGAAGGATGGTCACAGCTGTGCTTCAAAACAGACGAGCGGGAAAGAACAGGTTTACTTTTGGCCGTGAATCCCCCAAGGCATTTCTTAGCAATACGCCACTGAGCACTTCGGCTTTCCAAACAGAGGCACACACTAAACACGCCACAGGAAGCCGTGACATCCTAAAAGCCTGTCCGCGGCGGTAACGCTGGCA
>NW_010552601.1:0-4391 GCF_000687285.1 Phaethon lepturus
ATTTCCCATTATCCTACTCTGATTTTGATTGAAAATAAATTACATTAATTTCCCCAAGTCGAGTCCATTTTGCCTGTGACAGTAATTGCTGAATGGTCTCTCCCTGTCCTTGTCTCAACCCATAAACTTCTCAAATTTCCTCTCTCCTGTCCAGCTGAGGAGGAGAGCGATAAAGTGGCTTTGGTGTGCACCTGGCATCTAGCCAAGGTCAACCCACCATAAGAGCAGGACCAACTTTTTTACTGTGCGTCTCGAGCCATGGCTGGTCACATCAATCATCTTCTGGGTTTGGACTAGCAGAGCAATAGCAGTAGCACGGAAAGGTCAGTGAAGCTACTTTGGCCATGCCAATGAACAGGAGACTGTGCGTTAGTCATTCTTTGCAGACTTGTTGAAAAGTGAGGAAAGTTCTGGTTCATTCCAACAAAATAATGTGTTGCTTCTGCCAATAACACTTGCAGAGTTTTCATGTTGCTTTAGTATTTGAGGATTCCTGGACTACTTTCTAATTTTCTTCTACAGTTTCAGTGGGGAATGTAAACAGCAGAGACTTAAAAAATTAAAAGCCAAGCCTCACAAAGCCAGTCTTTGTCATGCTTAAATCTCTCCTAAACTTTGCAGGGAATTGATTACATTTCTTTCTGTTTGGTGTTGCATCACATTTTATAATTTTTCACCATATTGAAGTAGATTGCAGCCAAAACAGCTCTGTGACATGGGGAAAAAAATGGAATCACAAGATGGAGAGAAACTCACTCTTTTTTTTTTTCTGTGCTATTATCTATTTTTTTTAACTTTCACTTAGCTCTTAAAGATTGTACAAAGCATAGGCACAGCACCACACTAGTTCTGTGCCTAATAGGTACTAATAACAAGTGGCTTTTCAGTGCAAAATTAATTACCTATGAGCTTGGAATCCAAGTGAAGCACAGAGCAGTTAGAGACACTGGATGATGTCAAAGGCCTTGAATGTGTGGCCACAGGATGATACCAGAGACCCTAAGGTGGTAGGCAAACTGCTGATCTTAAATTTGAATTGAGCTTCCCAAGATGGACTTTTTGTTTTAACAATAAGAGAGAGAAGCCAGAGCAGGTATCCATTAAAGATATGTATAATCAATTTGGATGAACTTACATACAAATAAGAGAAGAACAAGGGGAGTGTGTTAGCAAGTAAGAGCAATGTGAAATGGGCTCAAAAAGGAGGAGGAAGATACCCCAATCATTCACTTCAAACATCTCCCAGTGAAGGAGTTAGGATGCTGATGACTGTCTGCAAATTCATCCAGGCTGAAGTCATCACCCTGGGAACGCAGAGGGGCGTGGAAAGGAAACCACAGCACCAGCAAAAGAGAGAGAGGTAGTAAATTATTTTTATATGCAGTTTGAACTAAGTATAATTCAAACTATAATTATTAGCATCTTTGTAACTGGACTAATAATGTTTCTATCCATGGACTGGCAGGACTAACCATAAGGCATGTTTCTTTGGCCCACATGAATGGTGTGATTTGTCATTTAACAATCTGGTGGAGGGTTCAGACAGCCCAGTTTGTAATTTTGATGCAACAGAGTAGTAACAGATTGGACATAACAGGTTTGGAGAAGTTAGTTCAGTCTAGACTCTCCCTTGAGAAGATGTAAAGTAACTTGGCTCCCAAAGTGCAGATCAGTACAGCTGCATGTTGACCACTACAGATGCTAAGATGAGTCACACTCATTTGAATTCACAGCTTAATTCACTAAACATAGTTGCTTAACTTCAGTGAACCGTGTAAATCAAGACCATTTAAGTGAGGAGAGTTACACAGATGAAGACTGGAATAACAAGTCTACAGACAAATTTGTCACCTTTTCAAATAATCCCAGTAGGGTTATGTGTCTAGGGAACTGAAGCAATTTTATTGTTTTGGTTAATCTTCTGATTCATTTCAGAGTGAAATATTTAATTTTCTTCAGTTTCTCCACATTTATAGTACTCTCTACTAAGTCATATATATAAAATATTTATCAATATATCACATAAAAAAAAAATCATTGGATGACCACAGATTGCAGTCTAAAGCAGATGTAGATGTACCATGGAAGCTTGGACCTCTTCATCCTCTTCTTCCATGGGAAACAGTCACTGCAACATGCAAACTCTCTCCTCTGCTTAGAATGAGACTTTTTTAAAACCCTCTCAGTTTCAGGTGAGGTTTTGCATTTTATAACTGTTTGCATTTTATTAGGTGTGGCTAAGGCAATATTAACATACAAGTGATTACCTGCTGATCAATAATCATCCAATGTAGCACTTTTCAGTAAAAAGTATATTTTTTTCTAAGGTAGAAAATTACACCTTCATTGTAAAGGGATGAGGAAAGTGAAATGAAATCCGAATGATTTAATTTTCTTAATTAATTAAAAATTATTTTATTTTAGTAATTTCAGTGGATACCCATTCTCTCCTCTTTCACATTGCTTCATGAAGCTTATCTCATCTTTTCTTTCTAGAAAATAAATCTGTTGGAGTTTCAGGGAGAATACTACTTCCTCATTACACATGGGGTTTCTTTCCATGCAGTTGCAAGGCCAGGTGGCAGAATGATGCCACCAGCCTTTTAGCCTACAGTTCCCGTACCTCCCGTGCAGCTCAGACATTGGCATGGATCAAGGACAAGCAATTCTGCCATTCATGCCTAGACAACTGCTCAGCGTATCAGACTCTTCTTTGCACACTGGAAAAACTCTCTGCTTCTGCAGGTTTCTCAGTCTTTAAAAATCATGTCCTCAACCTTCAGGAATGTAAAGGGGCAGCTCCACAATTTATAGTCTATTACACTCTGTTAGTCAGAATTGTTAAGTATAATCTTGGAGCTGTACAGGAACAATTTTGCAGGGATTATTCCACTTCAAACTTGTTTCATTCCAAACCAGGATGAAAAGTACTGACGCCAAGCTATACAGGACAGCAAAAAAGTTTAATATTACTTACTAGATTAATATTAGTTATAAGTTCATAAAATTGCAAAAAGGTCATCTGATGGAGGCTAGGTAGCAGAAAAATTTCATTTTCAGTAAACTAAAAGTAAAGTGTGTGTTGAAAAAACAATTCTAACTATGTACTTACAATGTCTCGATGAAGTGTTAAGAGTCAGCAGAGGTGTCAGGAGCCAGTGCAACAGTTCTCTGCCTGGTAGTTGTCTGCCTGGCAGCCACCAAAAATAGTCAACTAGACTATTAGGCATTCTTAGAAAGGAGCAGAGAACACAACAGAAAACATTATTAGGCAACTCCATAAATCTGTGACACTGATTTGGATATCATATGCAGTTCTTGTCCCAACATCTCAGAAAGGTTATAGTAGAACTATAAAGGGAAGACAAAAGGATTGCAAGAGTTTTTAGATGTATGAAACCATGGTGGGAAAATAACAAACTAAAACAAATCAAAACCAGCTAAATTTATCAGGTTGTTTCAAACTGAAGAAAGAAATGGTAGAAGTCCATGACATCTATAAAAATAATAGAGAAACTGTATAAACTTTGCCTTGTCTTGTAAACAGAAATAAAGGAACAGCAAATTATTTTCAGGCAGAAGAAATAAGAAACAATTTGCACATATTTGGTAATTCATCTCTGAAATGCACTGCCACAGCACACTGCTTATGACAGAGATATCAGAGATTCAAAAAGCAAATAGGCAACTTTCTGAGGGAACTGTTGAGTATGACTGTGCACTGTAGTTATTTCTTGGAATCTCCAGGTCAGGAAGTCAGTAGACCGCAAGACTGTTGTGCCTATATTGTGCCAACTGCCATCAGAAGACATTTTCCCAGTGTCAATATTCCCTAGTTTTGTGGTCAGGTAGGTGAAGAATCCCCACTTTGGGTGCTGAAAAAGGCAAATTCTTCCACCATCTCAGGCAGTGAGCAACCTAAAAGGAAGTGTAAAACTCAGAGATAATATGTATACATCTGTTCGGAAATGCTGGTTTCACTTTATTTGTTTACATTCATTTACCTGTAAAGAAAAAGTTGGAGCTTAACTATGAAGCGGACATACACAGAGCCATTATTTCAAAGTGACTTATTAAATATTTAATGACATTGGAGCCACTCAGAATGAATATGGAGAGATTAATCTGAGGTGAAAGTACACTATGTTTCAGCATAGATTTGTCAATAAAGACATTTTCTGAAGGATGGGAGCCTGCCTTAGCTAGAGTAACATTTAAGGGAAAAAAAGGAGAAATCTGCAAGGTCTGTGGAATTATTTTCCTATGCTTGTATGTTTTGATATTCTTCATACAAAAAGAAATTATATTTGGATCAAATTATTTTATTTAAAAGGAACGTCTATATAATCAGTTGATGCCTTGTATTCTGATAAGCTGTAGCTGTGTAGCTC
>NW_010552602.1:0-58601 GCF_000687285.1 Phaethon lepturus
AAAATTTCTTCACCAAGAGGGTAGTCAAGCAATGGCACAGGTGGTGGAGTCGTCATCTCTGGAAGTGTTCAAAAAACGTGTGGAAGTGGCATTTCAGGACATGGTTTAGGGGACGTGGTGGCACTGGATTAGTAGTTGGACTTGATGATCTTGAAGGTCCTTTCCAGCCTTAGTGATTCTATGATTCTGTGATTATAAGAATGACTTTGATAAGTCATTCTTCTTTGCCGCAGGAAGTCATATACAAGACATGTTTTCATATGGCAAACCAAACAGTTTATCACTTAGTCATTAAACTAGTGACTTTAGCACCAATAAGCCAGAATTTAGTTTCCAGTTTGGACTTGGATAAACCACTTCATCTCTTACCTAGCATACTGAAAAATGTGAAAAATATTTAGTGTTCATGAATACTGGCACAGAATCCAAGAACTCCAGCAAACAGTCTTCTGTAGTGCAAACAGGAGCTGGGGTTTGTGCAGTTTCCCCCACTGACTTTCTGAGTGACCTTGTTCAAGTCACCTCCCTTCTGCCTGTAACATTGCTGTCGCACAGGTAGGGTCCGGTACCCGGTGTGCAACAGGCCAGTCTTAGACACAGAGCCGGGATATTCATTTATTTCATGTTTGCGCAAAGATGGGTGCTAGGTGGTAATTCCGCAAAGCTAGCACACCACACGAAGGAATTACAACATATTTATCCTGTTACACAATTAGCAAAAACAATGAAAAACCTGCCCACATTGGCATTCATTGGTTAGTGATTACCATAGCGCTTGCTATTGGTTTGTTATATTTAAATTAGCTTCTCTTGCCACGTAAATAGGCACGCATGCTCTTGGCATGGGGAGACAATTTGCATAGACCCTCGACTGAGTCGGTGGTCGTGATCTCCCCCTGCCACCTTTACCTTTACCCCAGTTACTGTGGATTTTGCTGACTTAATGCCAGTGGCATCCTCCTATCCTCATTATCTTCCTTGTAACAAGATGTCTCCTTGAAGTCCCTCTTATCAATCCCTCCTCTGGAGGTTGGTGATTAGTAAGGCATACAAAGTAATCAGGCCTAAATTGAACAGCGTCACCATTATCTAGACATTAACCCAATCATATGGCTGTACTCAGTCTACAACATGGGAGAGATACAAATGTACCTCCTTGAACGGCTAAATCATTAAGAAATCGCAGTCATGCAACAATATGAATGAAGAACTCCGCAGTGTGGTTAATCCAAAAAATTTAGACTCCTACTCCTAAACGAGTCAACCTAGGATCCCCTCGGAAGGGAGGAAGAGTCACTTCCAGGTAATAATTTATCTATGTTTGTAATAGACGTCTAAAAGATTTTTTTAAATGAGTCTTGCCCTAGAAATTACCTTTTTGCTTCACTGATTGTAGAAGGAATCAACTGTGGCGAGGTTGGCTGCAGGTGTTTGCAGAACTGATATTAAAATTTAGGTGAGGCAAATTCTACTTATATGGGTAGTCTGTTCACCCCATTCACAATTGAAGCATAAAATCAGAATCTAAATTTTACCTTCTGAGTTTTTACCATGGTGGTAAAAAAAACCCCAAAAGTAAAGAAAAATAAACACTGCTGTTATTCTGATACCTTTGGGCAAGCAGGAAAGCCGAATTTGGCAAGGATAATATGAACGCAATGTTTTATATTTTCACCGGAGCTACACTATCACTTATCATTACCTTAATAAGCCCCCTCCTTAATACATCTTGCAGTCCTGCAGCCTTTGTACATCTGGAAGAGTGCATCAAGGTCTGTTTTGGAGGTTCATACCCTGTACGAGTCAGCACTGAGCTGCACCCCAGCGATCAGGTGTAAGTCCTCTTGCCAGAGCGTGGTCTGTGTCAAGCAGACAGTCACTTGTGGGGCTGTCGGATGGAGTTCGCTTTGTAAGAGGGATTGCACCTCCTTAAAATCTCTTCTTAGAGGTGATACCCCTTCTTGTTATTCCAATGAGGAGCCCTTTGTTTAAGAAAAAGACAAATAGTGATTATTTTCTATTTCTAATTTACTATTTTTATCTCTCTATTTTTCCCCCATAGGCATTTTACCTAAGAAAAATATACTGCCGACTGCATAAGCTTGATGTGTAATTGAAAGTTAAGCTTTGGACACAGTAGGGGTTATACTGATTAATCAATCCCTAGCATCTCTCAATGCACTCTGATTATCTCACAGAGAAATCCTAAAATAAGTCCGTAGAAAGTCAGAAATCAGTTCAGGCGCCTTTGCAGTCTTTTTACAGATAATTCATATTTTAATAAACTTAGTTTGAAGTTTGACTATTGGGGGGATTTTATCGGAACAAGAAAACAGGCTTGTTTCTTCCCCTGCTGAAGGAAAGCGAGGACAGCTTGCCTAGTAGCACAGCATCTGCGACACGGGTGGGGACAATTTTACACACGATACCTGCAGTAAGACAAGGACAGATTGGCCTTATGATTAATCCTGCAGGAGTTTTGGTTGTTAGTGACTTGAATCCTGAGACCCTGGACAAGACACTTGGTTTTACCTGCAAAAGAGGGATGGTAACACTCTTTTCCCTGTGCTGTTTGTCCCACCTGTTGAGGTGAGAGCTTCCCTCTGCTGCAGGAAGTTCTCTCTCAGAGAGGTCTGCAGAGTGTCTATATAAATAGTGTTAATAAATAGGCAGGTATAATGTCCCAGCCTTCATTCAGTTCTCTTCTGTGAGAGCAGAAATAATGCATAATGTGATAAATAAGGCACGTCTGAGAGCGGGTATGACTTCAAAGCCTCATTTTTATGGAAAAGGCTGTGAGCTCATCAGTATCCCCATGGAAGAGACATGACCTGTACACACCAGGCAGCAAGTTTAAAGGAGATAAGTGCCTTTTCACGCAACGCATAATCACATTGGGGGACTACTCACAGGATGTTGCAAAGGCCAGAAGTATTTAAATGTCATATGGGATTAGACAGACTCTCAGAGGACAGGTCCATGAAGGACTGTCAAGCACAGTGGTCCAGCTAAGACATTTGCTGAACAACCAGTCTTCCCAAAGTGTATTGAAAGGAAGGACCAACCTTATTCCTTAAACTACTGTTGCCAACCACTTTTCCCTTCTACTCTTGCAAATCACCCACTACTGGGAGAGAGTATACAGGTCTTGATGGGCTTTTGGTCTGGCCCAGTACAATCATTCTCTTGTGCATGATTTCGGGAGCTCTTCACAGGATGGTGAACACTTAGACACAACTGCATGACACACAACAGGCATGAAGCTGTTGAGTATAGTCATCTGTTTGAGCACAACCCTGTAAAAAGTTTTCCTGTGTAGAAGAGAGTTCAGCTCACCTCTGATGCCATACCAAGATTGCTAGTTCTGCTTTGTGTATAGGCATATATATATACACACAGATAAGAGCTTTTGTTTCTTCCTATTTTTACCAGAAGCTCACAGAAATGCAAGCGTTGCCTAGAGTCCACGCAGGCACAATAAATATTAGTTCCCTTGTTCAGTTTACCTGGCAGAGAAGCAGGGGTACAGAGAGGCTGTATCTAGGTGTGGGTATTCCCTCACCGAATGGGTGATAAAGAGGTTGAATGACACAAGGTCTGCATCGGAATTGTCTTGGCATCCTTGCTACATTTTCATATGGGCTGCTGATTTATAAGAAAAGTTCCCTGCAGGCTTTGCAAACCACTAAGAATTAGATACAAATCCTACCCAAAACCAGAAGTCTTTTTACCACCCTGAGCGAGCCTTGTACCAGTCTTTTCTGGTAAAATCCCTGACTAGAGATTATCAAATACACGTTGTTGATTTTCAGAAGACAAGCCAGACTCTGTTTTTCTTTTCTGGAGGAAAAAGTCTCCCCCAAGCAGACTGAGGAAGCCTGTGCCTAGGGCTTTCACCTGGGAGCTTTGAGGCACATTCAAGTCTTTGCCCTCTCTGATTCAGATTAAGGACTTAAACCTTGGTCTCCTGTATCCAGGTAAAAGCTCAAATCAGCAGATGGTGGGTGATGGAGGAAGAATGGGAATGCTTTAGTGGGATTAATTCAGTGACTACCTGCATTTGATGCCACCAGCTCTTTCTCACTCTGGGACTCACATACACAGGCTGGTTTCACACAGTTTGTGGATGTCTTGCACATCATACACCCAAACCTTGAGTCTGACATAGTGAGTCAGGAAAAATGTGCAGGCTGAACCTAAATCCATCTACATTGTCAGTCTGGCTTTTCTGGCATTTATTATTTAAATACCTTTATACATTATCTATTAAATCAAGGTTCTGAAGAAAACCCACTTTGTCCAGGAATGGCTAAATAGACTCATAAAGAGTATTTCAATATAAAACCAAGATTGTTTCCAAACTAATTTCCAGTTTGGGGGAAGCCACAGTAGGGTTCTGATGACTGCAGCTGCAAACTGCATATACTAGTCAAAAACTATTTGAAAACTTTCTTAACTTCTGGCCCCAAAATCTTCCCCAAGCGTAGGCTAAAGGCTGCAGCCCATGAGGGAAGACTTAGGGGTTTGCAAACTAGAAATAATTGAGATAATTGCATTCCAGCCCCCTTCATACATTCCCCCCTCAAATCTCAACTACTGTCTCAAGCTTTTCTGGCCCTCCAGCTCCTTGCAGTTTTAGATTTATTTATGAAAAGGTCACAAACCACATCTTTTGGACAGGACATTACCAATTGCCTAGCAAGTCTCTTACCAGTAGAAGAAAGGCTTAGTGGTTAAGACCAGAAAAGGGAGGTTTTGTTACTTTCTTTGAGCACTGGGTTGAAGCCAAGCAGTGTTAACTCGACTCTTCATTCTTCTCTCCTGTGCCTGTTTCTTTCCAAAGCCTTTGCCAAAAATGTGAGAGGATGTTATACCTACAGCTTAATTTATTTCCTACAAAGACCTCCTGGGATTTGAACCTCTGTTATAAATCTGAAGCTGTTTTTTTTTTTTATAAAAAACACAGGATTCTTTTATGTTATAGAAGAATCTCCCAGAAACCTGGCAAATAGCATCGCACTGTTTAAGCCATGGTTGTGTATTTGTTAAGATCAGATCATTGCAGCCTCTGATCACCTGGCAATACAAATTTGATTTGAATCACCCCTATGTACATGCCTAAATATCTGCTGAATACATCAGAACATTCAACGCTACATTTATGGGGGCTTTGTGCTTTAGACCAGGTGTGGAATGGCAGGCAATATCATAGAGTTTTCTGGACAAACGGAAATGACCAAATATTTTCCAGGTTCAAAATTTGCTGTCATGAGACCAGAATACAGAGCCTCAAAACCAGGCATTTGCATCCTCATGGAAGTGCAGTGGGACTGTCACCGTGGGCTGTGTTGCTTCAAATAAGGTGTTAAACGTCAAGTGATGACTTAACTTGGGTGTAGGACATTAATAACCACAGCCGCAAAGTCATTTAAGTGTCTGAACTCACAACATCTTTGGTTGCAGCTTAGGATCCTGAGCTGGAACTAACTTCTCAAATAACATTGCTGGTCTGACCCTAATATCTGTTGGTGTTTTGGAGAAGGTTAATGTACAAGGTGGCAAAAACCTGTCTTTCTTTTGACTCTCAGTGGGGTTTTCATCGTTCACCATGGGATTTCACTGATCAGACACAACTGCAATTGTACGTGCTCCACAGTTGTTCTGATCGAAGGGCACCATCCAAACATGACAGAGAATCTTGTTAATAATGCCTGAGGTTGATACTACTCTTCTCACACAAAGATTTCAGACATGCATTGGCCAAGATTTTTAAAATTAAGTATTTATTGTGCTTACGTGACTTGATTCTCAAAAAATCCAGGGCTCAAGATCAGAGACTGCCTGGGAGAGCAAGACTCTCCTCAGTTCTGCTGTTTTCTTCTTGCACCAGCTTAAGCAAGTCACTTTGACTTCCCATGCCTCATCTCTTCCTCTATAAAGTGAAGACAAGGGTACTTGCTCACTACTTACCAGCATTAGGTCTTAGTTAACGATTCGATTTGTGGAGCCCAAAGGACGGAAAATAAAATCCAGCTTGCTGCTCGGTATTCTATGGCTGTGCTCATTCTACAAAGGGCAGCAGCAATAAAAATAGGGAAAAAAATTGCCCTAAGCAGTGGAATGAGAACATCTACTTTAAGAAGACAAAAACCAGGCCCTGCCGAGTAAGACGATGCCATTTTTGCCTGGGCAGTTTTGTGGAGGAAAACAAATGACTATGGGAAGTTGCTTTGCTTCGTGCTGCACAAAGGTGGACGGCATCAACCCACCAGGATTCATGCTCACGTTTTCATGGAGACAAGATATTTCACTATTCCAGCTTTCTCATCACCCTGTTGCCATAACTATATAGGAAACACATAAAGCTATCTCTACCATTTAAACCCTCACATTTTGACAGAAAATTGGATGATATGACACGCTGCCTTCCAGAACAGGCGCTGTCTATCACCTTGCTGCTAATATCCGTGATTAGTGACCTGCAATGTAAGTCAGCTATCAGAGACCACCTGTCCCTTTTGCTGTAAGAGCCTCCTAGCATATCGCTTTGTGGTGTCACACTCTCTTGTCTGGCTTTTGATTGATGGAAGTTTGTCTTTTGAGCGGTGACTCAGAAAATAAATCATTCCCCTTGCCATTCATTGAGTGCGATTCTGCAGCACAAAGCCGGTGTGGTTAATCAAAGCTCCAAAGAGCAACAAAAAGCAACAGAACCGAGAATGAGGAGGATAGATATAAAGGATAAAACATAATAAAAAGGATTATTCGGGAGCCAACCAAAGCAAAAGCAAAATAAAAGGAGCTGCAAATAAGCATCGCGCTTACTGCACTACTGCACCAGAGCTAGGAAGCTGATTTTTTGTTCCACTTCTTGACATACAGGCAAGGATGCAAGAAGAGTCCCACACCTCTGAAAAATATAACTATGTCAAGGAGTCTGATTTTACAGGCATGTGAGTAACCCTTTCTGGGTCAGTGGGATTTTTCTGAGTAAGCAAAGACTGACGGATGCTTCTGTTGTGAATTGTACTCCAAACCAGCTTGTGGTCCAGTTAGGATTGTACACTTAGAGGGTTGACAAAAATAAGAATGGCTCTTGGATTAATTGGCCTGGAGATAAAAAAGGAGGTGAAATTTAATATGTTTTATGCAGACAGCTGTAGGATGAAAGAATCAAACTGAGCCAGAAACAATGGAATATAGGACAAGAAAGTCCTTTTCAAAGGTTCACGACAATATTAGAAGCCTTGGGTTTTTATATCAGGTCCAGCAAGTTTATGGAAGCTTTTAAAATTATGAGGAGCAATCATGAGTTAGAGGCAGAAAGAAACTGGTGGTTGAGTATGTAACTGAGACGAGCATGATCCTTTGTATTCGTCGTGTGCCAGAGAAGTCAGGAAAAATGTGAGGTGTTGATGGCATGGATGAAACTGTAGCAGAAATAAAATCAAGATACAAGGAGTAGCAGATAAAAAATAATAATCTATCACAGAAACACAGTGAGGCAAATTCCCTGATGACACAAGTCCGTTGAAGGCAAGGTATCTAAACCATCTGGGAACTGGGCCATAAAAATGAGATGACAAGAACTCTATGCCCGTGGAGAGGTGCTGGAAACTTACTTAAGTCAGTTAAATGCAACAGTTCCTTCTTTAAAAAACAGCAAGAAACCCCTTCATTATGTGTTTTGGGGGTGACCTTTCTGGTTGAAAAGTGTCTCCTTGCAAGCAGCGAGAGAGAGAAAGAAAGGGCTGAGGAGAGTTAAATTTATAAAGGCGCGAATGGATTGGGAATTGGAGCGCCGCTATAGAGGAATGCGTATGTGAATGGTGCAAATTTACAGGGCTATTTTTTGATGAACTGTAGGAGGAATTGCAGTTTTTCAGCACCTTTCTTTACGAAAAGAAAAACCTTCATCTGGTGGGAATTCAGTCAATTTCCTGATGTTTTTTTGGCCATTTCCTAAGTTGCACGGTTCCTAATGGTAATTACAGACCCTGTTTGTACCTTGTGGCTCTAGCTGTGCAGAAAGGTTTTCCTGGCACGTGTGCCTCTCCCGTTAGAGGGTTTCGAGATGACTGGCCCTTGCTAGGAATTGCTGCAATACTCGTGAGCAGATAGAAGCCACCTCGTTTCTTTCTCACAGAATATAGCAACTGCTTCTCCCTCACGTTTTGCTGTCTCCATCCCTCGTGACGAAACCACAGTTTCAGTGTTCGTTGTAACAGCCCTTACTACAGCACCGTTGTGAAAGAGATTGTTTAAAGGTGTTTTATTAAAAGGTATAACAAACCTGCTCCTTTTGAGGATTTCACACAAACAGAGATGGTATAAAGGAGACAAACCAACTCAACAACCATTACCAAAAAAAAGTCACCATTTTTCAAAAAAAGCTTTGTTATTTGAAAGCGAGCAAGACAGTACACTGAAAAACAACCAGATGCTGTATTCCTTTTACTTCTCTCCAGTGTGAAAGTACCAACATGTTTGATGCAATACAGCAAATTATCTACCGATATTTGAGAGATTTCTTACGCACGATTACAACGTTAAACTGGTCCTTAGCACAACACCATTTCCTTCCTTATTGCTTCTACTTTGAGGCCTTAGTTTTTGCACCTCTCGTGCCCTTACTCTGCAAAACATTTAACATTTGCAGTCACTGTATTAAACCTACATAGTTCATGGATGAATTTAAGTGAGTGAGTTCGGTGAGTTTAAACACATGTTTAAAATCAAAGTGCTCAGATCTCTGCGGATGACTTAAGTAAATCTCAATTATAAGAAGCCCCCTCCCGTCGTTCCATTTGCGTTCAATGGTTTGTATGTGTTTTGCTGACAAATAGGAAGCGTGAACTTGGTCTGCTGCCATCACTGGAATAGATTGGGAGAGAATTAAGTGGATTTTTTTTAAAGTAGTGTCTTAATTTCCAGGAAGAGTGCCACAGAAACCGTACAAGCTGTCGGAACTGGGTTCTGTCACTGCAAAGTTCATTTTGGAGGTTAAAGAGACGAAACCCAGAAAGCAGTCTTAGCAAAGTCGGAATTGCAGAAATAGGAGTGGGACCCTCTTTTTCCTTCTGCAGTTGCAGGTGTATCTCACAGCCATCCTGCAGCTCTTGCTCCCTCCTGCCGTCTCTCTTCAACTCGAGAATGTGCTTAGTTACGCTTGTGCCAGACAGCTAGCAAGCAAGGAATTCATAATAAAACGTTGTCTTCAAGCTTCTGCGTTAGTATTATGATTTGTAGGTTATCAGAACCTGTGCTAAGAGTCTTCCATCCTTCACAGGCTCATAGTTTTGAGAGCCACAAACACTACGTTACGCCACATCCCTTTAAACTGCCCTGAAAATCTCACAGCGCATCCATCCTCGACTAATGCACCACGGCCGTGTTGTGCTGCGACACAAATCCAGGGCACAGCACCTGAAGCGAGGCTGGAGTCTGAGAGTCAAGGAGGAGTAAGATTTCCTTAGTATGTTCAGGATTTAGCCTTTCAAGAGAGAAATGCCAACAGAATGTGATTCAATCCTCGCCAATGCATTTCCACACCTATTTGCTAAGAAAAAGACCAAGGACTCTTAGGTGTTTTCTGCTCCTCTTCCTTTCTGCTTTTACTGGTAGTAAACAATAATCTATAACAATAATCTATTATAAACAATAATCTATTGTTTACTGGTTTGGCATTTAGAGACACGGCTTCTGTTCTTTAGAGGTCAGGAGGACTCGGTTCCTGAGAGACTCAGTCTGTAATTACAGATTTCAAAGTTTGGTTTGTGGGTTTTTTCAGTATTTTTCCTCATAAACCAGTTTAGATATTCAAAAACATATTTTACCGTCTTGTTGCAAGTCATTGACTTTTTCTTTTTTCTGTGCCTCCTGTTGCATTTAATAAACGTAAAGTAAAAAGACAATTTATTAATTATTCTGACAAATCCACTTTTAATGCGTGTTTTATTTCTGATATCAATTCTCTGTGTGTGCAGGTATGTATGTTTGCATACCGGTGCATATATACATTGGTTTTCCCACAGGCATATATCCCAGGCCATGCTGTCATGTGAAGCAGAGCACTATCATTTATTTATAGTTTCCCAACTCTGCTAAACTGTAATATATTTCCAGTTCAGTAAAGACAAGCCCTCTGAATAGGAAGACATTTTCATTCAATTTCCATCCGTATCTCACCCCTTCATTCTTCTTTCCTCCCTCTCCTTTCCCATTTGCCTTCTTACACTCTCTCTTATTCTTTTGTTCATTCCTTCTAACCTCACGATGCATCAACACACATTTAAAACTATAGGATGGCATTTTTCCAAAGTCCTCTGGCTGCCCAAACAGAGACATTTCAGCATGGCCTGATTTCCCAGAGATTAGGTGACTGATGTACCGAATACGTGCCTCCTGGAGGTGTCTGAGCCACTTCCCATGGAAAGAAGACACAGAAATTCACAACCCCTAAGTGCGTGCCAAGTTCAGACAGATGCAGGTTGCTGCGTGTATGTGTCCCGCTAGCTGAGGCAATTATTAAATGACTCACACATAATTGAGGCTTGCTCTCCATCGGTAATTGTTCTAAGAGGGTTTTCCTGCAGTCCATTAAGTAATCTTTCTTTTGTTCACTGCAAGATTGTATAAAGGCGGCAAATTAGCCTTCAGGTGCCCAAAGGCGTGAGTGTAGATCCTACTTCTTTTATTCTCTCTTTCAGGTTATTCCAATCTGACCACCACACGGACGTCATTATTTTAATGTTGAATACTCAGACAAGGGTGCCATGGATGTAAAAGAAAGGAAACCGTATCGATCTCTGACTCGGCGTCGCGACACTGAGCGCCGCTACACCAGCTCTTCGGCTGAGAGTGAGGACAGCAAGGTCCCCCAGAAGTCCTACAGCTCCAGCGAGACCCTGAAGGCTTATGATCAAGATTCCAGGTTGACCTACAGCAATCGGGTCAAAGACATGGTGCACCAGGAGGCCGATGAATTCTGCCGAGCAGGTGAGTACATGTCAGCAGATGCTGCCGCAAGCAGCATGAGTTAATCAGCTGGGAGCTGGGGCTGGGTGGGAGGCTACCTCTGAAGGACTCTGATGTCAAAAGCAAGACATAAGGAAGGAGAGCATCAAGGAACATACATCTTCATTGCATTGCACAGACGTGGGATGCATGTAAACCAATGTCCAGGATACCACCTGCCTGTGTTCATTAGCATCCACTAAGACACATTTTCTGTGTCTTTTAGTCTTTCTGCCTCCATCAGCCCTTTTCCACTCCCCGCCATGAGACCAGACCCCCTGTGCACATGCTGCACAGTACTGACACGGCGTGGAAAGTCCCTGCCTGCCCAGGAGACCTTTTCACTATGCCATCTGCCTGCTCTGTCATGAAGGAAGTCAACAAGGATGTCGAGGCAGAAGACAACCAGAGGAGAGTTCCACTGTCCATCTGGGGTACAGCAAAACCCAAGAAGCCTGGAAGAAGGGAGGCAACTGAGCTGCAGACAGGACGAACCACCCTCAGTGTTGCGCATGGCCTGCAGGCTATAGATTTGAGACGGGGACATGCTCCAGTACTAGAGGAGTGGTAAAGTACCACTTTTAGAACTTTTGGGACTCCGTTTAGCAAATCTGGGTCATAGGAGCTGCGAAGATGTGGAGGTTCATGGGTCAGCATGGGCTCCACAGTCCTAATAGAGATTCCAGATATTCTCCTTTTTATTGCTAGCCCGAACACAGAGCAGCTATATCTTCACTGCTGCTGTTGCCTGCGTGAGGTAGATTTCTGGCCCCTGTTATAGTCTCATCTTCATTTTTCTGTAGAGACACAAGTAACTTAGTTCAGAAACCGAGCAGGGCTTCATATAAATTATTTTTAGAAGTCCATCAAGAAAAGCATAAAATGGCAAAGTGAGTCCGATAGCGTAGGCAGCATTCCAGACAATGAGCATAAAATAGCTGACCCGAGCTCCTCGGAGCAAACCCTCTGCAGTTTGGAGAAGCCGATTCCCCAAAGGGAATGCATACAACTGCGTTCATTTAACTTGGGGGTTGCTTAATTTCACTCTTCAAACACCACGCAGTTGTGGTTTTGGTGCAAGACTCATCTTTAAAGCATGCACAAGCAAAATGACTTGCAGAAGTATCTTTGTGCACATGGCTTTGGTGTTTGTACTTCAGAATAACTGCAACAGGCAAGAATTAACAAAAGAGCAAATAGGTGTTGTACATAATACTTTGCCATCGTAAAAGGAGTTTCCCTCTTAGCAACTCTGAAGTACTTCATCCACTCTAAGGAATCTACGGAGTTATAAAGAAAAGGAAACCTTTTAGGTCATTGAGTTTGCTCACTTCATACAATATATTCACCATGCAGGAAAGATGTGAATTAGTACAGGTCAGCGGTTTTCAACCTGAGGGTCTATGAGGCCATGCAGGTCCGCAGACTTCTCCTAAGAAGCCCACAAAAAGATGAATAAGAAAAGCCAGGCTGTTGACAGGGAGTATAAATTTGCTATACACAAGTTCATACTTGCCAAGGAAAATTTTGTAGGGTACTGAGAAATAGTAAAAACCACTGGTCTAAGCGGCTGAAATGAATTGAGAAGAAGTTAAGATTAACGGCGTCAGGGCACAGTTCTACTTCTGATATATCACCCACAGATTTTTCAATTTATGATTTTCTCCCAGTTTATCCTGAGAGTCCCAAGACTGGCCTGAAGAGTGTTAGAAATAACCCCAGACTTTCTGTGTCACATTTTCCACCGGCAGAAAGCCATGAGTGGACCCCACTTTGTGGCGCTGCTTGGACTCATGCCAACTGAAACCGATCCTTATTAGCTTGCTCGACATCAACAAGGCAGAGTGAATTTCTCTCCTGCATTGGTTTGAAAGGCAGAGGAGGGAAACATTTCAAATTGACCAAATAAATTCAGTAAATAAACAAGTCAGCATTTAAATGGTTTTAGCTAGAGTGAGAGTGCCAGCAAACATGCAAGTCAGCACAGGAAAAAATAGAACAGGTCTGAATTAAAAAGTCTCAGATATTTATTATCTTCCTTTTATTGACTTGAGTTCTTCCAGCTTAAAAGGCAACAGTGAGCATAGAATATGAAAATCGATGCATCTCCTGCTGTTTATTGCAAATAAATTTGATTTTCAGTTAATTGTAGCAGTCATTTTTCATAATTTATGAGCTGCTGTTACTGGAGAGCATCAGTCATGCTGTACATTGATGTGTCTGATGATGTTGAGTGTGGCTTGTTTCAGGGAAAGGTGGAACTCGCCATCAGTGACTCAAATGTGCAAGTAAAACCAAAAAATTATGTTTTCCACTTCTCCATAGAGGATGGTTTAAAAACTATCTGGCCTTGCACAAAAGTCAAAACTGGAAGAGTTGAGCGAAGTCTCTGGAGAGATGATACTGCTTCCTTGCATTTATAACTTGGGTCAAGTTCATTTGCTGCCTCATGCTGTGCAGTGGTAGAGGACGCTCTCTCAGACTGCTTTGCAATCAAGTTAAATGGATTAATTTGCCACAAGCTTGCACTTGCTCCCGGAGCGAGGCCCTAGCATTTGATGGAGGTGTGAACCCCAGGCAACCTTATCTGACCACTCTGTCTGAAAGCTTCAATCTTGTGTGGTCAATTAAAAAGGTGTGAAGTTCATGAATGCTTTATATAGTTTGAGTGTTACCAGCTGTAGGTCCGTAACCAGCTGAACCGTGGTTATTTCCTCCTGAGGTCAAACAGTTCCTTCCCTGAGCTTCACGTGGAAATGTTGTCCAGTCCCATTATCCACCTTGCATTCAAACATCTTCTCGCTGTTCACTACGAGCTGCAAAGTCAACTGGATGAAAAAGTGTAGTAAAATAGCACCTACTTGGGCCCTGCTGATCATTCGATGTGTGCTATAATACAAGACCTGCCCCATGCAGCAGGGCTGAGGGACAAGCCAGGGTTTCCACAATTGTCAAACCAGGCTCTGGAAAAGTAGAAATCTGACTGTTTCTATTGGAGACACATTTTCCACCGTGTGATATTTAACATCAACACATGGAAACATGAGGAGAGCCACACGCTTGTGTGGTTTTGAGCAGGGAGAGAATCATAACTCAGTTTTGGATGCAATCTCGAGGTCCAGACTTGATGAAGAAATTTCAATAACCCGTAGATAAGAACTTTGCTGTTCAAAGCAAGGTTTGGGCCTGAACTTTCCTGGAGATCATGCATTCAGGTTTATCTTGTTAAAATACGTCTGAGCTGCAAACACCGCTCCAAAACTGAGTCTGTGGCCGGCGCATAGATTTTGGCAGGTTCCACTTCTCATTTTATTACAGGGGATTTACTTATTGAAGTAATGGGAAGAAGCCAGCTAGACTGAATTTGATCACCGGTGTTGGTATTTGGCCATGATCCAGGGCCTGATGCCTCCTACCGGTTATAGACAAAGTTCCTTAATCCACCCCATCACGGTGTGCCATAACAGGAGCTGGCGTGCATGACGCCGTTTAAATGCACGGCGAGGGTAAAGGCATTCACGGGGGGCCAAAATCTTTTAAAGACATTCAGGGCTGAAAAATAAAAGCACGCATTAATAAATAAATGTGGATTAAAATGGAACCACTAATTGCTCTCCCCAGTCTCCTCGTGCAACTTTCTGAAGAAAGTGTGCTAATACTTGAAGCCTCGTTCACGTCGATTTGGTCTGAATTTGAAGCTCTGCAGGTAACTAGACTTGAACTCAGGAGTAATTTTTCAGGTTATATTTTTAGTCAGCTAAACAATTGCATCCATTCGCAGCCAAATAACCTCTGCTGTGACTGTATCAGAATGAATAGCTAAATTGAGTCAAGGTGTGAGCGGTCAGCAAGGGGAAAGTGAGATCGCCAAAGGAAATTTAAATCCCCAGTATGGAATTTCAGGGATTTCAATGAGCAGAACTCACTCAAATTTCCTATTGTAGTACAGTTGGCAGGTGTATGGTAGGACTTTTGATCATTGCATGCCTCCTTTTGCTTTTCTCCCAAGAAGATTACTTTTTGCCTCTCCTAAAAAATTCCCCCATTTCTTCACCTGTCTTTGCTTTCAAATTTGATGATTTCATTAAATATGCCCTGAGTTTTTGCCAGGTTCCAGAAGCAGGAATTCAGCTGCTTTTTGGTCTCAGCATGTTCAGTTGATCTCCCACAAACCGAGACCACAAAATGGGAATTTTTGGTACGACATTAGGGCTTGGGAGTTGCTGTGCCCCGCTCGAAGACAGAAGATGAACAGTTCTGCCATCAACTTATGCTAGATGAAGCTGTCTCCTATTAAAGAGTAACCAGGCTGCTGTGTTTTCTCCCAGGAGCCAACTTCTCTTTGCGAGAGCTGGGGCTTGAAGATGTGACGCCCACCCACGGGACTTTGTACCGGACTGATATTGGGCTGCCTCACTGCGGCTACTCCATCAGCGCTGGCTCGGATGCAGACACGGAGGCAGACGTGGTCATGTCACCTGAGCACCCCGTGAGGCTCTGGGGACGCAACACCAAGTCCGGACGCAGCTCCTGCTTGTCGAGCCGGGCCAACTCCAACCTCACTCTCACTGACACGGAGCACGAGAATACCGAAACCGGTAAGTGGTGCCCGCGCATGCGATGTCAGCCGCGAGCTCTGCCAGGAATGCCTCTTCTCTTACCACTCCACCTTAATCTTCCTTAGGTTTTGTGTTGGGTTTTTTTATCAGAATCAGTGAAAACACTCTTCTAATAGCCCCATGTCGTGGCCTTTTGTACTGTCCTACAGAGTGTTTGTTAATAAACTGCTGAGAAGCTCCTACTTATTTATCACGGCGACAGAGATCATTAAGTGGCTGTAATACTCTCTCTGCTTTTTGTAGCGACCTTTCAGACAAAAAGCATTTAAATCTCCCCTCCCCTGGCTGATGCTGCTCTTATCTCTGCTACAGATTTTCGGGGCAGATAATTTCCTTCTTTTCCTCGCCGGTTCCTTGACAGGAGCCGTTTCATTTATGTAAATCGGCTGACTGCTCTCTGAAGGAAAACGATGGTGAAATATTTTTAGAAGGCTTTTTCTTCATGCGACATAAAAGCTGAAGGTCACAGATTTTTTATCTCTGTAACTTTGTGTCCCCAGCCGCGGGGACTCCTGCATGCGTTTTGTAGGTCTGCGAACCTTTTGGTCAGCAGTTCTGCCAAGCAGCGTAGGAAGGAGAGAGGATTTTGATTCAATTGCAGCCTGACCCGAGGGTTCACGCAGCCCTATATGCCTTTGCACCTTTAATTCAATTATGGCACAGCCTGCTTCTTAATATAGCCACTGCATCCAAGTCATGAGGAGGTTGAGCTCAGCACAGAAAGCTGATGTGAAATGACTGTATTGCTTTTTCACTTTACGCTTTTTGCCACAGTATTATAGCGACAAATGATGATAAATTTTCCTTGGGAAGCCATGACACGGTGAGACATACACCACCCACATGATTTTATGTTTAACTCCAACAAAATTACAGCAGGAGCTTATTAAGTTTCTGCTCAGAGATGATGCTGTATTAGGCAAAGTTCAAAGATAAATGGCCTTCTGTTTAAAGGATGTACAGAAGAGTCTTTTAAAATGTCTTGACAATATTTTTTAAAGTTTCTTAGCGTGGTATCTTACAGGGTTGCACCAGTTAGGACAGGCAGACACGCAGTGCCAGATTATATTGTTTTCCTTCCAAGCCTTGTGCTTTGATAAAAAAGCAGAGGGATCATCAGGGTCAATTAGAGTTTTGTACACTCCCAAGAAATCACGAGAAAACAACCAAAAGCAAAAACCTTGCACTTTCGTCCCATTCTCCTGCATCCAAAGCTCGCTCTTGTGCTTTCCATGGCGGTGTATGAGCAGCTGTGATCCTATCCCATACGTTTTTCTTTCCACGCCTACTAAGAAAAGCAAAGTACAGAACTGTAGTCTTGTTTGGTTTGGTGTTTTTTTTCTTAAGAGAGAAGAAATTACATTAGCTGCCGGAGTCTTTTTCACTGGTTTCCATAATGCTCTCTCTACATGTGCAAATGCAACTTTGTACCTACGGATCACTTACAAATGAAATTATATTAGCAACAACACATTAATAACAGCGCATGCCTCGAAAGGCTTTACTGAAACTAATAACAGAGGCAGTAGTACTCATGTCAAGACTGAGACAACCTCCAATTCCTCTTCCCTTAAATTGAATGACACACTAACCATTTGCCGAACCACCATTTCATCGCCATTAGAAAAGGGAAGATAGAAAGGAAGATAAAAGGAAAATAGAACATACCTGCAGGTTTTTTAAGTGCTGTACAAATGTAGGAGTTTTTTTGGACCCTAGGCATTTTTGCAGTCTCAGATGTTGAGTGTTTTGAATGAGAAGAGCTATATCATACTCAAAAATACCAAGTCTGTGTAGCATCAATAAAATCTAGAGAGCGGTGCCGTCTAGTATGTAATAGTATTGTTCACATTGACAAAAAAATTGGTGATGGAACTCAAGGAATCATATTACCATCCAAACCATGCTGTTGGGGATCTTCAGCTGATAATTAGGCTTCCCTGGGAAGGAAGCAGAAACATCAGCCAGGTTCAGGTCAGAAAAACTAGTCCAGAGCTGAGAAAAATACCTATCATTTCAATACAGGGATTGCAGTTGAATTGGTGGCATAAACGTATCCAAACAAAGGTTGCAAGGGAGGAAGAGAAGAAGGACTAAGGACAAGTCTTAACTGTACACAACATTTGGACATTTTCATTTTGTAATTGCAAACACAGATAAGGGTCTGAGAAAATTTTGCACACAAATCCCTCACAACCTGAAACCTGCTGTTAGAGAAAATGAAGCTTGAGATCCTCTCAGAAATTTTGTCTAGCAAATGCAAAGGTTGCTCTGTTTTTCCTGCCTCCCCACAGAAGCAGTGAGACTCTGGGCCCTCCGCTGCCAGCTATCACACAGGCTATTTTGAGAAATCCCAGATTTATAGGAGAAATGTTTTCAAGAAGACATGAAATTTTGCTAATGGCAGCATAAAGTAACATAATGCTATGACTCAGTTTACAGGATACCTTTATTAGTCAATATTAATTGTTGACAGTATTGATAGAAGTTGTAGCCTTTAGCTGAAGTCAATATGAAGCTTTATGAACCTGCCATCAATAGAAGATTTTATGGGGCCCATTAAACCAACTTTTCCGATGAAGGTTAACGTCAGCGATTTTTATGCTGTTCATTATTTATCCAAAATAAATAATCAGAATTTACTTCTGATGTTTGTAAATCCAAAGCTGTCAAAGCGCGATTCTACCGAGACTTTTATTGTGTTCTTAGAAAACGAGAGGTCTGGCTGCCTCGAAAAGCAGGTTTGCTTTTATTGGAGGAGTGGTGATGCCTTGAAGGAACAGATACACTGCTCTGTAAGTGCAGCCACAATCCACCTCTCTGTCTTTAAGGAAACCCATGAAGTGGTCTGGTTCCATGGCATATAACAGTCCATAAATCACTTGCACAGGCAGCTGGCACGAAAAGCCATGCTTTATCTAAACTGTTCCCAGGCTTTCCAGGAGGTTGAATACTTTTACCAGGTTAAGAGTTTGTTTTCACAGAAGAGTTAGCTTGAGTTATGCCTTGGCATTGCCCTGAGCTCAGATCCTGCACACCCAAACAGCTCCGATGGCTTTCCCTCCGCTGGGCACTGCTTTTCGTTCGACCTGGCTGGTCCCTTTGCAGAGCGTGGAGACAAGAGGGGACCACTCGAGTTCCTGCACCTCATCTGGGGATAATGCAATCGCTCCGTGCTGCTAATGTAGCAGGCATATCATGGAGCTCAAGCGTTATTCTCCAGCGTGACCACCTTGGCTGAGCTGAAATTGTGAATTCGCATTAACAGTCCAGATCCACGCACAGGCAGGAGTTCGATTCCTCGAAGCCTAGCAATGAAGTTAGGAGAACCTCTTTCCTATACTAGTTCACACTGTTTCTCAGCAAAACTGATGCAAGCGAAAGTTCCTGAAGTGGTCATTTGGATCTGAGCCTGGAGTTAACTGGTGTCACCTCAGGTAACCCTGAAAGGGCTTTGTAGTGAGCCAGCAATTGTTTAATATAGAGAAGAGCACAATGAAGGAGAACAAGGTAATAGTCTTCCACAAATCGACTTATTTTGCAACAATCCAGTCACGTACTAAAAGCAAAATACTTCTAATCATAAAGACATCATCACAAAAATACAGTGCCACAAAATAACTTCCGTTGGATGGCATCACTGAAGGTCTCTGCTCCAGGCTCCTGCCTAAGGCAGGGCTAACTTTGTGGTCAGACCAGGTTGCTCAGTTACACGCTGAGTACCTCCCAGGATGGAGGGGCCACAACCTCTGTGCCCTGGTTCTGGTGCTGATCACGCCTGTTGTGAACAACTCTTCTCCTAAGAGCTAGTCGGAATTTCCGCTGCCGTAACTCATATGTCCCATCCACTCACCAAGCATCTCCAGGAACAGTCTGACTCTGTCTTCTGTATATCCCCACACCTAAAATAGTTAAAAGACAGCAGCCAGATCTCCCTTTAGCCATCTCTTCTCAGAGATGAACAAAGCCAGCTAGATCCTCCTGTCCTCGCAAACGGTTAGTAGGCAGTTAGGCACTGGAAGAGGTAGTCAGAGGAGTCTGAGGAACTCCAGTGCTAAAGGGTTTTGAGTGCAAACTAGACAAATAGCTGCTGAGAATGCTCTAGATTGGGTGCCGTCTCGGTCAGAGCGGCTGTACACGCTGGCCTCTTCAGCTTCCCTCTTCCTCCAGTTTCAACAGTTCGTAGCGTTGCTGAGCTTTCTTTTCATGCAGGACCGCTCAGACTGGGCTTTGGGCACCTCAGGCTTTTGTACCGCCCAAGCACTCCCAACGGACGTAGGGATGCACAGTGTTTGTGTGGAAGCACCCATGAAACAGGCTCTGAATATTTCCCTGGGGTCTGTGAGCGAGATCTTACCCCAGATCCGCCCAAACTGTTATGAATCATGCTGGTACTCTCCAGATAGACCCGAATATGAGCGATGGGAAGAAAATGTAGCTGTTCACATATAGAATCCCTTCCCACAAAAAAACCTCCACTCTTTTCTCTGCCTTCAATGTCATAAAGAGCTTACTGGTTTATTCAGTGCAATCACTGCAGGATTACTTTAGACCTGGGCTAACTGCATTTTTAAAGGTTGTCTTTGTGAAAGGGAGGTTGCAGCCCTTTTCCGAAAAAAACCCACAAGTACAGTTTAACTTTCAGCCCTTCCGCAGAAGTTGAGGCAAACTAAGGATTCACTTTAGTTTTAATCTGGGAGCAGCGTTAATATCCAGCAAAGCACACAGTTGGTTAAATACGGGAAGGAGCCGGAGAGAGGGGGAGCAGCTTTCTTCGTTAGCAGGACGTGTCAGCAGTGATTAATGCCGTGTACATGTGCAGAGTGGAGCTGATGTTTCTCTCTGTTGTCATGTCCTCATGGGAAGAATGTGGGCAGTATCAAGAGGCCAGAAGGATCTCACAGGCAGGACGAGTAGCATCAGATGGCTCGAGACAGTTCAACCGAGATGATGCTCAGTTGTGATATATTGTGTAAAGAAATCCTTGCAGCAGAAGTGTTGCTGAAGTGTGACATTTTCTTATCTAGCGGACTGAGAGGGTGGTAGATATGAACTAAAATTTCAGATCTGGCCACCCTGGAAGCCAAAATTCAGGCTGCAGGACTCCTGCTGTCAAAAAGTGCTGTGCTGCAAAGTCAAGTCCTTCTTTTCATCTTAATAATTAAAAAATATCTAGGTAACTTATCTTCCTGCAAACAATTCTGCATGCATTTCCTATGTGTAAAAGGGGTGAGAATGGCACTGCTGGACTCCAGCCTCTCATTTAAGCATGAACTGGATGCAGGCACGATCAGCCCCAATGCTTCCACCGTGCACCTGCTGGTCATCTCTGCTTAGGAAGAACAGTTTAACCTCAAGGTCCATTTGTCTTTGGCTTCACCTCTGAAATCACCAGTCAGTGCCAAAAGTGGTGTGGTGACTACAGCAATACAGACACTTACTGGTGACAAGATTAAGAGCACCAATTCATTTTACATTGCTGGTCCCACACCCTACAGAGAGGAATAATTTTTCTTTTAGTCACTACTGTTCTGGGATGCATTTAAATAAGCTTTAAAACTGTCAATCCAACCGCCAGCCCAATATGCAAACCTGCTCTCCAAGCCTTACCGACTGGACTGGAAAGGTAGTGAATATGTTATGGTTAACTTTTGCTTTCCCATCAAATAAATTGCCTTTCTGGAAAATTCTCATAGGTTTTTGTAAAACTGAAGCGTACTGGCAACCAGGAGCTGGCAAGCTCACATGATAGCTCTGCCTGCTCTACCATCACAGACCCAACTCTTAGCCATTTTAGTTGACATAATACATGGTTTAAAGAGCATTTCTTGCAGTAACCGCCACACTTTCTGCTTCCATGGTGCTTAAGCCATTACTGGTGCTGGAAGGAGTGCTTAAGAACCTTCGTAGGAAATTAGGACTCGATAGAATTGAATGCTTATAGAAGATATTTAGAAACACAGGGGTACATTACAGCAAGAAATAATTAAAGACAAGTCTTTCAAACAGGGAACACCAGAGAATTTATGCAATTTTATTTCTCCTGGGTAGTTAAGAAATCTGACGAATGCTTTCACTTATTCAGTGGTGATTTATACAGACCTCCCTGAAGCCTTTGAATACTCCCACTGCCATCAGCGGTATCAGATCACATCCTCGGTGTTTTTGCAAAATAGTCTTTGTGCCAGCATGGTATAAAACCCAGTACTCTTGGTTAAATACACCACAACATGCTGTTCGCCGCTAGGTTTCTTGCGTACATTTTGGCTTCTTATTAAATCAGAAAGCTGTCCCGATGATCAAGCCACATGCTCTAGAATTCACCAGCTTTTTCCAAATATTTTCTCTTCGGAGCTCTTGTACAATAGCTGGGGGAGCTATAGGCAAATGGTAGTTATTTCTGGTGTTTTTCTTGTTCCCTTTGATTGTCCAGAGCTCGTCTCCCAAGGTTGTCTATACTTGTCACCAGAGGCCTTGCAGGTTTCTCCTAAGTAGCTCTGAAGCTCTGCAGAGGATGGATTTTTACTCAGTGTTCTTCACATTCACCTTCCTGTTTCCCAAATCCCGTTGACCCAAGTCACTGGCCCAAAATACAATTCAATATATCAGTGCAATCAGCAGTGCCAGAATTACTGTGTAATCTTAGCATTACAAATTTTTTGTTAATACCCCAGCTGATAATCCATGGTGACTTTTCTTTTTATTATCGTGTTTTGCTGAGTAATTTCCTTTCAGGTTTCATACACTCTATTGTTAATATTGTTATCGTGGTTGCAGCAACATCATCTTTTTTTTTTTTTTTTCTCTTTTGAATTAAATAGTGCATTATAAAGTACTTCCATTAAATGAGTGTGTGCTCCCGACATGCTGCTTCTGCAAACCACGTAGGCAAAAATGTGACACTCAGACTCTGGAGAATTCAGAAAGGAGATTTAAAAAAAAAACCCAACATTCTTCACAATAAATGAAAAAAAGGAATCTGCTATGAGCTATACTTTATTAAGATTCCCTCATGCCTTTTGAGTAGGAGAAGACAAGAATAAATTAGAATTACCCGGTCAAGATCAGGCATCTGCTGGCTGTCATCTTTCACTTGCTTCCTATCAGTTGTAACCTTAATATTAACAAGATGTTTCAGCTTGAAATAAAAATTAGCCAGAACCCGTACCACTAAAGATCTATCATCGGTTGCAGAAGTTAGTGAAGAGCTACAAAAACGAGTAGCAGATTCAGAAGGGAATTTGCACTAATCCCCTTCCCTGTTTCAGCTCCTCAAAACTCTTACACTGCTCCTTTCCAGGTAGGATTTGCAAGCAATTCCCCGTTTTAACGGTACATGGGGATTGCTTGGATATTGCAAGCTACTAAAGCCGCCTTACAGAGATATTCAGAGACTTGGTGATCACTTGAAATGTGAAGGTCAGGGGAAGGAATGTGCCTTCAGGCTCTCCAACCATAAAGACACTAATATTCCTACAAAGAATAGTAGTCCTTAAAAGGAGACTTTAGCTACATGACCATCCCAAATGCTACATTCTCCACTGAAAAATGGCTCCCTTGAAGGCTGTTACATCTTCCTTACTTGTGATACGACTTTCTAACCACTGACATTCTTGATGATGGATTCCTTGTATTTTCTGTCCTCTTATCTTTTTGGTCCTTTTTAGATATTAGCCCTGAGATGCTTCTTGAAAGTGGAAAGGTGAGGCACCACCTCACTTCTTCACAAGAGTCTCTGAGAAAGTTTTACTGTAACGGGAGAGTAAATTGACGGGGTATAGGGCAA
Source organism: Phaethon lepturus (assembly GCF_000687285.1). Lineage (NCBI taxonomy): Eukaryota > Metazoa > Chordata > Aves > Phaethontiformes > Phaethontidae > Phaethon > Phaethon lepturus. Next base: position 23,422 of record NW_010552602.1, read on the forward strand.
CAGACCCTTAATCTCCCTCCATATTCAACCAATCCCCTGTCCATGGGGTGTAAAACAGCCTTTCACATGAGGATCCCACTGTCTTTCAGGCAGGATTCAACCCATCTGAGAGCTGAATGTCCCTTTGGTAACACCTAGCTCACCCCAGGGCCCACAGAGAGAGCCAGCGGCATCCGTGCTCCCAATTTAGGGGGTGGAGGTACATGGGAGTAATCTGAGCTTAATAATTCAGTTGCTGCATTAGTGATTGGTATCTTGATTTTGTTCCACGATGAAGGAATTCCCACTGATTTCCAGGGCTAATCTATCTCATCACTGGTCTGTTTGCCTCTAGAGAAAAATAACTTTTTCCTTTTTTTTTTGTTGTTATGTGTATTGCCATACGGTGCGTCCCGTAGAGAATGTATTCCCTGTATTACTGTAATCTGCGTCTAAAAGGATGCTGACATTAAAACCCTTCACAATGTTCCTCTGCTGTAATGAACTGCAGTTCAGTATAGGTTAGTGTGTAGGTTTCACGTTATTATTATTGTGATGATGGCGAAGCCATTAAACAGGGAAAAAAGGCCCAAACTCTAGAAACTCATTTATAGCCTGAATACTGGGGGAGAGGGCATGTAGAAAAAACATTAACAGGTAAGAATTTGCTGTTCTTTTCAATTATGTGGTTAATTTTTGTCCTTTCCTTCGCCACTTTAAGCTGCCTTGCCATGGAGATATTTATTTTAAGGAAAATAATTGCCTGTAGTACTATTGCTGGTAAGGTGCCAAGTATTCTGGAAGTAAATCTGTGCATTTCTTACGCTATTTCCGAGTGCCGTAAATAACTTATTTTGGTGTGAAAAACCCTGAGGGGGGAATACAGTTAGGTTCAGCGCCAAAAGACCTATTGCTCTTTTGGTAGCAATGCTTTGCTTCCAGCCTGTTTCAGTGTGCAATGCCAACGGGGAATGGCTAATGCCACCGAGTGGGGGTCACAGGCAGGACGCCGAGGGCCATCAGAGCTGGCGTGGTCACCGGCGCTTGGCTCACGACGGACCCACAGCTCCACGGGCTCGGGGAGCGGGATTTTGCTTCTAGCAAAAACACGAGCTCCCCCCTGAGCAAAGGAGCGCGCCCTCCTGGGATAGATGAAGGAGAAGCAGCGTGCAGGAAAGCAAAGGATTAAAGGGATGAATAAATCCAAAGAAGGAAGGGGAGATGGCTTAAGGTTCAAAATGGTCTGTGGCTGAAGGACCCCTGCCCTGCGGAGGTCAGCCTGCTGGTTAGGTGCGGACCAGGGAGACAGAGCTTGTTTTCCCTTTGCTCTCTCCCCCTTTTCGGCTCCATCCTGGATGTCTAGGGGGTCACACCAAGCTGCAATGGGTAGAGCACGTCAATACGCCATCCCAGCCAAAGAGGTACAGCACTATTTCCTGCCCAGGGAAAAGATGTCCCAGGCTTTCTCCTCGATCTGGCATTTCCAGATATTCATATCCGTATTTCTGAATTCCCATTTGGACAACTTCATCTGCTTCTGGGTCCAGCACACAGGTCGTTAGTCCACATCTGGTCCAGCCTCCCCCAGTGCCCCTCGAAGTATCCGGCTTTGTTTTCTTCAGTGAAGATGCATCTCCCCCATAAGCAGAACAAAGCCAGAGGAAATAGTTATTTTTGTTTTACCCATGCCCAGAGGTACGCACTGAGCTCCAAATAAAAGAAAGCACAGTGTCTGCCATGAGAATTTGTTCATTAAAATCTTATTGCTTTATTTCTCAGAGGCTTTTGATTAACTTTTAGCAAAAACGACATTTTACACAATCCAGGGCAGTGATTGAAAATGCAGCGCTGCCCTAATTCTGCGAAGTTTTCAGTGTTTCCTTGAACCGCCCCTAAAACCTTTACTTATATGCTCTAAGGCAGGTCGTTGTTCTCTTTTGTCCATCCCAGCACAGATAATTTTGAAACACGTATATAAAGAGAAAATAGTAATTTCTATCTGGTATTCATGTAGATTAAACATTTTACAAACATAATTTTTGTTATAGCTCAATCAAAAATAAGTCTTTGCCAGACATCTAAACTATACAAAGACATTTGGGGAGCAGACATGCCCCAGGACTCACAGAAGGGGTGCTTTTGGGTGGGCGCCAGACTGCAGCTCACGAGGTTTTATCCGTGGCTTTGCCAGAGCCAGTGCTTTAACCTTGGCTGTATCACTTCATTTCTCTTTCTTTCTTTATCCCAGTTCCCTGTTACAAAATGAGGACGTTATTTCTCTTTTTTCTGTCCCCCCTTTTAAGTTGTGAACCCAACTATTTTCTAATCAAATCTACGGATAGCAGCAAATAAAGCAACTATACTCCCGTTCTATGCGGTAACATATTAAGTGAATTTTCAGTGCTGGAGCGTTTAAAGTGGCTTAGGCGGCCCCTCAAAGACGCACTGAATATCTTGGGGGAGCGAAAAAAACCTGCTTTTTGTTGTGGCTACCGCTGCGTTTATTTACAAGCCATGGAACCGGGTTGAGCAACTGTGAGACGAAGAGCATCCAACAAACCCTGCAGCACGAGCCGTTACACGAAAAGCTCTCCTGGAGATCACAAGCGCTTCCCAGGTCCTCTAAAGGTCACAGGTGCCCAGGGCGGTTGCTGAAAACAGCATGGAAGGGTCCAAAACGTGCCGACTCTTCCCCCCGCAGCAGCCGGGCGCTGGCTGTTTTCTCCCCTTGCGAGTCCCTCCGGAGGCGAGACCTTTCCGCGCCGAGCTGCTGTATTTAATGACCCCCCCAAAGTGCTACAGGGTTTCCGCGACTCCAGCTTCAGCAGTGGCAACCTCAGAAACGAACTGCTTCATCAAAGTGACAGCTTTCTGCAGCGTTCGGAAACACGTGCTTTGATTTCTGCCCTGCTTTGGCCGCTTTGGGGGGGGGGAAGAGAGAAAGACTAACTTTTTTTTAAACTTAATTTAAGTTAAATATACATTTCTTCTTTTAATAGATAAACTATTTAAACAAAATGGGAAATTATGGTAGCCTCGACTAAGGCAGAATAATCATTCTTCATAATTATTCATATATTTCTTCATTATTCTTCATTCTTCATTATTCTTCATAGCTCTTCATAATTAATCGTAATTCAGAATAACCCGTTAGAGACTTGTAAATAATTTTTAGATCATTTCCAAGCAAGTGTGTCAAAGCCTTAAGGAAAGTCACAGTAGTGACCTGGCTGTAGTTCCTGGGCGAGTCTCACCACCTCCAGCCAGTCCGTGCAGGTGCCAGGTCAGCTCCTGACAGCAACTGCTGCTTCTGGAGCTGGAAAGGGAGATTTTTTTTTTTGCACATCAAGTCACTCAAGTAGATCAGCTCAATGAGCGTGCACAGAAGTGAGAAATCCCCCAGCAGCTGAAAAGGAGGGGAAGATCTGCAGAAAAAAAACCCAGAGACAAGAGGTACTACAGTGACTTCCAGGACATGTTATACCTGGGAAGAAAACGTGCTTAACCCTCGGGCAGCCGACCCCGTGCCCTTGCGGGGGTTCTCCACCGGTCATGCCGGTGCGAGTCCTCATGAGGTCCAACTCTGACTTACCACCAAGGAAGCGTGATTTAAAGCCTGTCCTTGAGGACGGGGTGCCAGCGCGCAGAGCTGCGATTTCACGACGCCCGCGGCATCGCGGCCACGCAGAGATCAGTTCCACCCAAGGCAGAGCAGCAGAAATCCCACCCGACAGAAAACCTCCTCGATTTGAGTCAAATAAGGGCCAGTGGCTGAGGGGAGGGTAGCCAAAACACCTGGGAGCTATTTAAGCCAGCGCTGCCAGCGAGGAAGAAGCATCGCTGAGCTCTCTTGGAAGCGCGCTCCTGTTCCAGTCCCCCAGCGATAGCTCGTGCTGCCTTCGTAAACGCCAATTCATTTTCTGCGCGAGACTCATTTTCTTCCCGCATCTCCAGCAGGTTCAAGTACTTTTATTACACTCGGTTTGGGAGGAGGGGGTGAAATTATGACTGAATTCCTGTTTCTATTTAAATGCAGCTTGAAATGAATTCCAAATAAATGAAAAAAAAAAAAAATCCAGCAATCATCTACTGAATGAGAAATCTGTTGTTCACCATTTTCTCTTCATGAAAAAATGTAAAAAGAAGGAATCTGAATAAATGCATGCTAAACTATATAATTGCTGAAATAAATATGTATAGATATAGGATATTCTTTGATTTAGCATAAAGCAGCAGCAAATTATACCAATCAGTGAGAATCAACCAGTTTTAAAAGAAAATAACTGAAAAGCATATATGCAAAACAAGATTAAAACTGATTATTTAAATCAAGGTTCTCTGTTTGCCGGTTTAAACCATGATTACGATTTAAATCAAGCCACCCTGCCACGAATAGTTTAAGGACAATGATTTTTCCTTCTTATATAATGTGCAGATTTTATAGCCGACGGAGCCTCGTGCTGCTTGTAAGGGACGTGGATGTACCGAACCTCCATCTCCAGCCACGTTCTTCGTTTGGTTCTAGTTCGGTTTCGGTGTTTGAAATAGGCGAGTGGCAATGCTTGGCTGAAAGAGTGGCAATCTTGGAAACCCACAAAAAAAATCTCCGAGATGCTTTTTCTTTTGGGAGCCTTAGGATGGAGATTAAATTGAGATTCAGTTGCAGCCCCGGAGGCAGGCTGCGATGCCGATTCCCCAGGACTGCGGGGGCTGGAAAAGCAGCCATAGCCCAGTATTAGAGTATTAAGGGAAATGTCTCCCTCTCTCCTAGGTACCACTGCTTTGGATAATTACATTCCACTTAACAAAATTCCCTTTGCACCTGCAGTTGGACGGGGTGTTTCTCCTCCGTTAAATTGCTCTGTTTTGCTGCCGTGCTCTACCGAGCAGCTGTTAATGTTCCACCCCAGAGGTGTCTGCAGCTCAGTGATGGGTGAAATGATTAAGGCTAGCAAGGCACTTGATAATTTGGAATGAAAGGTGCTACATAAACATACCCCATTAGTTTTATTAATGCTCAACAAAGCAAACTTTTCCTGTAGCTGGTTCAGCTCCTCCTCAGCATTTAATAGAACGTGTTCCCACAGGGAGAGATGGCAGGTAAATGCAGCACACGTGCTGGATCCATTCTTCAGCTTTGCTTAAAGCAGCCTGTTTCCCAGAATGATGATTTGCCCCCCCACACGCTGGGGGACTGCCGTGAAACGAGTGCTGTGTTTGCAGAAGTTTGAAGGAGTGTTAATCTTGAGCCACTTCTCAGGAAAAGGAAGGTGATGAGCTTGGGCATTTGAGACACACACCGTGGCGTCAGGAGAGTAGAAAAATTGCCATGGGCTCAACCTACAAACAAGAATAGGGAAAGGGCTTAGAGGAATGCCACCTGATGGAGCTATAGAGAAAACAGGGCTTTTCAGGCAAATCAGGCTCCAGTCTTTGGGCATGTTTAGAGTTTTGTTGATAAAGAGAGGGTTGCTTCCACGTTTGCAAGTCCCGAGTTCTGCATGGCATTGGCTCAGGCGTCTAGATAAAAGTTGACATAGACGTTTATGCAAACAGAATATAGATGTATATATTTGTAAACTGTATGCCTAAACCAGACTTGTGATACACAGCGGCCAGGGAAATGTGTTTTCCTTGTCCCCTTCAAGTCGCAGTATCCCTCAGCCCCACCGGAATAATTCTGGCTGTTGACTGTCCATCGAGTGTGGTTCCCCCTGAGGACCGTCCTTGCCATTTCGTCTGCATAGGACCCCTTCCACTGCTATGCCGCCTGCTCTCCGATCTTGACAAATTTGCTTTCTTTGGTCATTTTCCTTCTGTTGGAGCTGTGAATGGGGAAAGCAGAAAGCAGAGGTCAACTCACAAAAACTGCATGGCTCCTATTAAGGCTGGATGGGATATATTTTCATAACTCCCTTTGATGGGTGGCATGCGTGGTTGTGCTGAGGTATCTTCTTTCAGATGAGCTGGTAGTAAATAGGCTGGTTCCATCATACGAGCTGGTAGTAAATAGGTTGGATTATTAAACCTTTTCCTTCTCCTATTAGACCTTGGGATTTGTGTGAATTGAAGCAGAGCCCTGGTGAAACAACAGTGGACAGTCCTACCACTTTAGTGTAAATGGATGAACCAAGTCCTCGTTTGGTCAAAAAATAGCAATGTTTTGACAAAAAAAAGAAAGACAAAAAAAAAGAAAAGAAAAGAAAAAAGATATTGCTACATTAATTGTTGGATAGAGAGTTTCTGAGGCCAAAAGGGCAGGTATTGGGGCTGTCAGTATTGGAACCCAGTACGACGCTTTTCAAAATTATAGTGGTTCTCCAGGGAAAAACTTAAATTCATGGCTGGTAAAGTGCATGGACATTAAAACTAGATAGAGTAGTAGAACAATGCAAATAAAAAGCTGTACGGACAGGGCCTAAACTGGCACAGCTCAGTGCAGGCAGATGCAATGATGTACAGCTGTACAGGAGCGGAGAGCTATTGAGTGTAGCCCGGAGGTCTTGGCTCTGTAGAGAGTCCTGGGGTCAGGGTAAGCAGCCTCCCAGCAGCATCTCTGTGCAATGCTCTTGGTGTCTTTCAACTCAGTACTAGATGTCTTGCTGGAAGGCAAACAAAATGACCAGGACAACTGGGTGAAAGCAGCTGTGATAGAAGAGTTCAGGCTAACTTCTCTCTGTAAGCTGCATGACTACGGAAAAGATCAATTTCCAAAGGTATATTTGAGAAGGCGTTAGTGCTTCTTCCTAGGGAGATATTTTACCACCTCAGAACAGAAGCTTTATTTGGAAACTTTTAGGAAGAGTCACGTCTGGACTCTGAAGCAAATGCAGCCCCCAATCGTTTTCCTCTCAGTCAGTGGAGACTTTGCACTCTCAGCATCAGATTATGGTTGGTTCACATGAGCACAAAAGGTAAGAGAAGATATTCAGGAAGTGTTCCCAAAGACACCCTAGACCCTGGCATCTATTATTGCCCCTGAGCAGCACCTCAATAGCTTCATGTCCCCGTAGACAGTGATGAACACAGTCCTTAACCTTCCTTTACTTCTTTTCTTCTGGAGCGTCTCACTGTAAGCCTTTAACGTGATCGTGAGCCATGCCTTGTTTATCACTGTCCTCCCTGAATTGGATTTGGTTAATTCATTCTTGGCTTTGTCTAAAGTTTTTGCAAATATATTTGCATCCTTCAAGAGAAGAATGTCCAGACCATGGTGGAAATGGGGGGATGTCAATACCCCTTTTCCCCAGCAGACACAGAGATCAGACAGATTCTGCAGAGGAATCACTCAGATGCTTTCCTGGAGAAACTACTAAAAAAATCTCTCCCAGAGCTGCTTCACAGATTGATGTCTTATCGATGGTGGCATGTGGGGGTTGAAAGGATAGGAGGGACAGATGGTCCATAAGGTTCCTTTGAGCTACAGCCAGACTCAGTGAAGAAAAAGGAAGATTGGTGAATTTCTGGAAGAGCTTATTTCCTCCTTGGACTTGAACAGGGTGTTGAAATTCATCCAACAGACTCTGTAAAGCCTTTTGGATTCTAAGAAGAAGACATAGATCTACAGCCTCATTATTGCTTATTCGGCTGTAAAACAAGGGCTGTAAGGAAGGAGGGAGACAATAGGGTTTGCTTCCTTCCTGTGTATAAGAGCTCCTGTCCAATTGGAAATTTACTGATATGGCTGTTATGAAATAATTATTTCAGCCTCGTTTCTTTTGGCACGAGTAGCTGTCTGATCATTTTGATTCCATGTAGAGAGTTACGTCGAAATGAGTATTTCCAAATAATTTTCCAGGAATAATTATGTTGGTACATTTCCAAGTCCAGATAAGCCTATGAATAGGATTTCAGAATAGGAAAAAAAAAATTAAAAATTAACAGATTCTTTACTTGCATGTTTTCTGAAGTATGCAGACATAACTTCCACTTGCAAAAATACCGTCTGAAAACTGGTTAGTAACTCTGTTTTCTAATAATTCTAACTAAGAGTATTAGGAATTAAAGGGAATTCAGACAGTCACTACCAGGGAGTATTTTCAGAACATCACTGTGTTAGGAAAGCTGGTATGGGAATACCAGGAGTTAGGATTTATCAAAGTCCTGTGCAGCCCTGCAGAGAATTAGGAAGTAGCCAGTAACTCTCTTCATCATGACATGCCGTAAAACCTCTGAGATGCCACTCGAAACCATTGAGATTGCAACCCACATGGGCAAGAAAAGCTTGGCTTTGTTCCTCTGCTCCTGAAGGGCGGTTGTCGGTGGCTGGATATCTGTTGCCCCCATGAAAATGGCACCACATATTCTTCCACACTAGCCCTCTCACCAGGTCCTGCAAAGAAAAGCCACGATCTGGCCCCAGGGTCATTTTTCCTATAGCGATTGCATGAAAGGTTTCAGAGACGGGTTGTTGCAGCATCTGTTTTACACAGCTTCAGGGGAAAAAAAGAAATCTATTGCATGACTCAGACTCATCCAGCTTCTTCTCAGCATTTGCTGTTTCTTCCACTCAGATTCTGCATTCGGTATCTTTACTCAAACAACTCCATTTCCTCCCTCTCCTTTTCTTCACCTCTATTTCTTCCTGATGAGCGATTCAGACAGCAAACTGTTCCTCTCCTTCATTCCCATCAGTGACTCCATTCAAAGTTCTGCCCATGTTCTTATTTTGTTGGCAGGGCTATATTCAGTGAACGCATTTGTTTCTCTAGCTAGAGAACAAAAATATCTGCAAGGAAACTCATTTCCCTTCCAAACTGCTTAGCAGAGTAGTGCTGGGAAGGGGGAGGAAAGTGCTTTGTCAAGTGTTAGAGGAACAAGAAAGACATCTTCTCCCCCCTGACATCCCTCCTTTATTATTATTGGGAAGACTCTGTTAGTCTCTCACTTCCTTGGGGACTAGAAGCATCGTGAAAAGATCTTTCATGCAGGCAGATAACAAACTCACTGCAGAGCTGCATAAGAAAGGGAAAAATTACTTGCTAGTAATGATCTTTATCATAATCCTTCCTCTTTTCCCAATCCTACAAAGGCAGCTATCTCTCATATAAAGGCCAAGTCTTGCGCTTTTTTTTTCCTGGCAAACTACCCGTTGAGCAAATTCAGCACATGTAAGCTTGGCTGATGGCGTTTCACCCAAAAAGTGGGTTGAAGGAGATGACAGCATGGGCCACTATGATTTATTTGAGATAGACTCGATCTGGTAATACACATCACGAAAAAGGCCAGGTCACTTCTGCTCAATGAATTGGCGTGAGGGCTGTTCCTGCCGTGGAGCGGAATCGGTGAAGCCTGGGCCAGAAGTTGAGGGGACTCACACTTCCACTGGACTGAACTCGTCAGTGGAGTCCGCTCAGCTTTTCATCCCACCATGACAGGAAAACACAGTTACGAGGTACTGTCAGTCGTTGCTTTGAAGGAGACTTTGATTTTGTCTGCTCTGCATGGATGTTAAAAATTTCACAGTGCTTTAATGGGGAGGCTGACCCAGGTGTTTTGTGCTGAAGTGTCTTTCTCACGAGCAACATGTAGTTAGTGCTGAAGTTAGTGCTGAACCAACTGTCCACCATCATCAACATTACAGGCAACAACATCCTACCTGTTGCTAAAAGTTAAGACAATTGAACCTCATGAAACTGCTGCGAAGTGGCGGTGTGCAAGCCTGCAAAGTGTGTGTGTGCACGGACAGGCGGTTTGCTGGGTGCATTTCCAGCCCTGTCAACTATATCTGCTTGGTGTTGCATGCTCCGTCGTCGGCAAGGCTGGGACTAGAGCCCAGGGGTCTGACACCCAGTCCCCTGAGTGTACCCAAAATGCTACTGAGCTCCTCAGTGAGTAGGAATTGATCCAGCGCTACTGACCCCAGCCCTCTGAGACACTCGAGAAGTGATGGCGTATACCCCTAACACTGTCAGTATACAGAATTTATGAGACTGAAAAAAAATGGTTTCTGGTTTTGGCAGATGGTGAGTCTGATTTATTAAATTCAGGGGAAAAGTACCTGTATATCAGCTGTCTTTTTCACAGATAGGAAAAGAAAAAGCACTCCAAAGTAGCTGTTAATGAAAATAAAAGTACCGTATTAGTTGCTTATGGCCCAAGTAAGCAACGGCCTTAAAGAAGGTGTCCACTAAATAATATTTCACCTGATGTCTTATCATATGATGATTGAAATATCGAGGTCAGCCAGGTTTAAGATGCTGAAGACTTTGTCAGCACGGTGAGAATGAAATGAAATTTCCCTGGAGACGCTCTCAGGAACAAACAAAATGATTTAGATCTATACATATGAAAAAAATCTAAGCAGCTGCAGAAGGCAAATTTCTGGAGGATCACGATTCAGTCTTCAGTATCCCCCTGTCTGAATTTCTTAACAAACATCAGAGTGCAATGGCTGAAAAGAAGCAGGTATACAGCAGACAAACCCAAAGAGGTCAACTTTTCTGTTTTTAACAGAGCGCTTCCTTTTTCAAGGGAAAGATGTTTCTGCTAGAAATGTACATAAATATATGACTTTTTAATAAGGGCATGTAGCTCATTACCCTCTGCAAATTAACCGTATCTAATCATATATTTCCTAAAAAATAAAATAGCACATTGCATCTGTTAGTCTTCATTCAAACACAAACCAAATATGCATGAGTAGTGTAGTATAAACTGTTCCATCTGTTTCCGTGAATGTATAGTCACGCTGGTCACCCCCCCCACACACAACAGAAGGGTCTTTCGCTCTTAGCATCTGTCTTCACTGAAGAACTGCATTTCAACTGGGAGTAGCCAAGCTGGAGTAAGAGCAGCACTAGTGTAAAATAACTCTTGAGTCCTGGTGCCCATGCTGCCATGGTCATCGTATGTGCGTGGCTTTAGGATTACTGGGGACAAATCTTTCGGTTTTGAGCTCTGCCATAGAACTAAGCTTCACCCTAAATTCTTAACGAAATGGTAAAAGGAATTGTTCTTTCTGGGGATATGGAGGGAATTGTGGGAAGGCGTTGGAGGACAGGCATTACTTGAGCGGCACGCTAGACCACGGTCAATGTTAGCGGTTGGTGTGAAACGCTGCTCTGAGTTTCATCCTGTATATACTTCTGAGCAGGTCACTTCAAATTTATTGCATTGACATGTTTGAATCAAGTGGCTTCATGTGTGACTGAGAGGAGGTTTACAAGCAAATCTGAAGCTGCAGCGCAGGTTAGTGGTGTGGGAAAGACAAGATACTATTTTTAGAAAATGTGAATTTGCCATTCAGTGTGTGACAAGGTCAACACTGTTCTCACCTTCTATTGCTTTTTCCCTCTGGTCTGCACATCTCAGCCACTCACACCTGAATTACTGCAAAATCATAACCGGCAATGGCTCTCCAAGAATCAGTTCCTACTGATGGATCAAAAACAGTCAAATATAGCCGATATTCGTCTATGCGAAGGGGAAATCACAGTCCATGGAGACCATTGCGTCCATACCAGGGACCGTACTGCAACAGCCTCAGCACTGAGAAAAGCCAACCTTCTTCCCAGCATAGTCAGTCACAGTGGTCACAGTTCCACCTGAACTCCCCTTCTTGCTCATCAGGCTTCAGGATTTGTCTTGCAGCACAAAAACTTGCTTTTTTGAGCTTGAGAAACCTAAAGACCTGCTTGGGACTTTGGTTCTGGGCTAGTGAGGGCTGTGGCACACAGCACCCATGAGATGACTCTTGTGTGACCAGGGCAGTTACGCGGAATAACAGTCACAACTATTCCCCAGACTGGTTAGCTTTGCTTTGAAAATCTCAGACAATACCTTGGGAGGACACTGTGCTGTATCGTGTACCTGTGTGCTGGCCCGGTACTCAGAGGTGTTCCAAGTTCAACTGTGCTGAGCAAAGTAGGTACATCCAGAGAGTCTCTAGACACTTCTCTGAGACAACCTTCTACCCTCTAAAGCACAGTTCTTTGGCAGATAAATGTGATCACCCCTGTTTGCTCCAGTTACCTTCTCTTACGTTTCCCGTAACATGGCTATTGCGGTCGTCACATTTAGGACTTATTTCTGGGCAAACAGGGCCATCCTTCTCATGGGCTGGTCTTGGTTGGCTGACAGTACATCAAAGCAGACAGAGAAATGGCAACTTCGTAAAACACAGCAAAATTCCCCAGCTGCAAGCGGACAGATGCCCTCAGTCATCACAGGACTACAAAAATCGTGTCCTGAAACATCAGCGATGGTGGGTGCACCTCGGGGACTGGCGACCAGCTGTGGGGAGCTGATGAAGAAAGGTTCCCCAGAGAGAGCCACTGGTGCCAGCGCTGTCATTTTAATTAGCTGTGTGTATATATACACGTATATAATACACACTGTACCTCTTTATCAGCAGGATGGGTTCACTAAATATATGTCAGCTGAAACTACGTTAGAAAGAGCCTCAGCACTCGGCTTCCCACCTGCTTCTCCACGACAGCTGCCCAGACTCTGTAAAACCCATCAGATGAAAGGCACCGTAGAGCTACAGCACGATACTATTATTACATCTAAGAGATGAGCAATCAGATCTGAACTGACCGGGGACTGAGCATCTGAGGCAAGAGGAGAATCCTTTGGGGAGACCGTTACCATGAAAGTAATACAATTCAGTATTTGTACCAGCGACTGAAATTCAACAGCAGTCAACCTAGTACTAGCATCCTTTTAAATATCATCTTTCATTTCTTAGCAAACAGCAATATCCTGTAACAACATTAGGAAAGGAAAAGGAGGGGAGCCGCACAGCAACCAAACACCGGCGCAGAAGGCAATATGGGCAGGTAGGAGCATAAAAAGCAAAGTCTCGGTGAATTTGTTGGTGTTCTGAAAATCAAGGACAGTGACATACCGGGCTGAGGTGAATCTTAAGCAAAGGCCAACTAACAGAGACCACCAGTGAGATGGTTGGGGAAGAAACATTCAGCCAGGGGTCACAGCCCTGCTGATACCATGAGGCCACGATGCTGTTTCCATACTTGGGACCCAGCGAGCTGGAAGACAGTCTAGCAATAAGCACGGAACAGATCCAAGTGGGAGAGCTATCTGAATATCTGTGTGGTGGGCATTTGTTTCGTATTCAGGAGGAATGAAAGAAAAGAGGAAAGAACGAAAACTGCTTTGACCATTAAAGAGAGCTTTAGGGAAAATACAGTGTAGAAATAAATGAAAACAGCTGCCCCAGAGGTCGTAAAGCTTTGACTTGGTAGTGGAAAGGAACTGAAGCTCATTTAAAAAAAAAAAATTTTACTCTATAAGGTTATCTTTTTAATATACAAAAAGAGCAGCAAGCTATCGATTAGCCTTACATTGCACTGCACTGATTTCCTGGACAAGCTCAATATCAATAACTCAAAATCTGGGAATAAACCAATAAACATGGACTGCAGTTGACCTTTGCTGTAACCTTCACACCAGCTCAATGGCAAAAGGGAAAAGCCAGCATTGAAGATGATAATCAAAGCTCTTGTTTTAGCGCATATTAATATGCACAGCCATCAAACGCTTCCTGCTAGATTTTTATTTCATGAGCAAATTGGATGAGACTTAGAAGATCATAGGGTGAAATGCTGCTTTTGAGATCCAAGTGTCTCACACCTTAATAACCCTTCACTATGATGGAGGTATGCCATGAATAAAAGTGTTTAAAGGTAGTGGGCTTGGTGTCAGGGGACTCAAATTCTCCTCTTGCTTCGGCTACTTCTTGTGCCAACTTGTACAAATCTCTTCCTCTCTCTGGACTTTCATTTCCTTCATGGCAATGCTGACTCTCAACCTTTTTTCTTCTTCCCCCCTATATTCTGATTAACATGCTCAGGAAAGAAGAATTTAAATGGAAACCATTGCATAAAATGGCAACTCGGATGGCTATGGCATAGGGGAGCCTGGGGCTACTACAAAGCCTATCTGGGTGTCATCTGCCACAGCGAGGACTAGAGGAGGAAGGCAGGGAAAGGATAGACCTGCAGACTCTAAATATATCAGCCAGGTAAACATCGGGGAGGGAGGAGAGGTCTTTCAGCTAAAAGAAGACGTTGGCACAAGAACAAATGACTACAAATTGGCCAAAAATAAATTTAGACAGGAAACTAGACATTTTCTAACTGTTTAGACAATGAGTTTTGGAATTCCTTCCCAGCCAGATTAGACGAGGAAATAACTAGTTTTAAGACAGTTGTGGGTAGGCTTGTATGGGACGATGCTTCTTACGTTTAAGGGATAGAGTTGGTGACCTTGAACATTCCTCTCAATCCCACACTCCCCTGTCATTTCTGTGTCATCCAACGCCTGCGGTGTCCTGTAAAACGTGGCAGGGAGAGCTGTGTCAGACAGGTCACTTCTTCATCCTGGCAGCCCCTGTGTTAATACACTGCCAGTTCACAGGGCTGAGAGCCACGGTGGTGAGAACGGATCAAAAACGAGCCAGGTTTGAAGGTTTTCTTCTCATGAAGAGGAGCAGAGAGCTTTTTTAATTGCAAACCATCCCAGACAGAAGGGATGTCTCTGCATTCAGCACAGGAAAACAGGAACAAGGGAAATCTGAAAGCAGCTTGAAATTAATCTACCCAAGTACTGTTATCTTTTCGGTTTATGTATTTTTGCCTCGCTGCAAATTCGAGCCATTCAGTGAAAAGTCAGAGCCCTCCTGGGCAAAGCATTGCTCATTTCAAATTAAGCAACAATCCTCATCCTAAAAGAATTACAAAGCTTGCCACAGAACGAGGTGGTTGTCCCCACCTCACACATGGGGAACCGCAACAGGGCTTTGTTAGGGCTTTATATTTCTAAAAACGGTCTCAGCTTGGGCCCTTACAGGCTCGATCTTACTTTCAGCTTCTCTGAAAATAAGAGCAATTGAGTAAGAAGCCTGACACCAAAAATTGGGGTTTTTTTTTTTCAGTAAACACATTGCTGTTCTGCTTCTTACACCTTTTGACTCCTGGACCCAACCTACCACCCCTGCTGCAGCGTGTTTCTCCTCCTGTTTCGTGGCTGTCAAAGCCACGTTCGACCTACTCCAGCCCTGAGCAAAGTGAAGGACTTCAACGTGCCTCCGTTAGGCAGAGCTGCCTGGCCATGCACTATGCAGTTTAAGAACTGAGGCAAAAACGTGGCTCTCAGTTTTCCTACCTAGTAAGACTTTAATCTGAACACTTCCTATTTCATATTTTTTCTCTACTATTTCAACTATCCAGCCTCTATATTTTTACCTCCCTCCTTTCATCACTGATGGTCCCTGCTTAATAGAATTATCACCACCCCCAACGACCACTTTGTTCAGTAGTGATGGCTTAGTATTTATACCTAGCATTTGCCCTCAAAACTTTTGACACAGGATAAGAGAGCAAAACAATTAAAACATAATATTGTGCTACATGATGATAATTTTCCCTCATTGGTGAACATTAGGAAATGGCATTATTGTAAAGACCCAATTACCTTTTTTATGAGCATTGTATATTTGGAAAGTAATAAAACAGAGTTATAAAATTCAGATGATTAGGAATCTCAGAGATGTTCTGCATTTTAAGAGGGGAGGTGGAATATTTTTTTAATTGCTTCTAAGCACAGCCCAACCAACAACTGGTTACTTTCAAAGCAATAAACATTACCTGGGAAGCAATAAAAGGAAATGCAGGAAAGTTACGTGATGGATGATTCCCAGAAGACATAAGGCAAAAGAAGGGAATGTGGTTTAGTGGTTAGAATAACAGCCTAGTAGTCAGGACTCCTGCCGTCTCATCCAAGCTGCGAGTCTGACTTACTAGATACTCTTGGGTTCAACATTTTGTTTTATTCAGTGTTAAATTGGGTCTAATAATACCCAAAGAACTGATGTGAAACTAAATATGCAAGTGTTTGTCAAGGCTTTGAAAGTTAGGATGAAAGAAGTCATTATAAATACAAAGTGTAAGTGGCTGAAAAACATGGAAGGCATTTTGTTGAAGTCTGACTAAAATGCGAGCTCAAGTGATAACGCCCTAGGCAAGCTCCCGTCATCTACAGGTCGGAGATCAGTTGCTTAATTTTGTTGGGCGAAACACAAACATCTTTAATTTCAGTTCCTGAAGAATTTAGTGAAGCCTCATCATACTTCCAGTGATTTCCATAATGCCAGCTGTAGCCCTACAACCTGAACCTGTTCGGTGCAATCCCGTGCCCTCCACACCCTATAAACTCCCATTTTGCCTTTGCTAATGTGATCTGTCAGGGTACAGGCAGAACAAGAGAGCAGGAAACATAAAAAAGGGATAGGCACAAGTTCCTAAGACAAAGTATCGTTGCAAAGCATCCTAGAAAGCCGAAATTGGAACAAGGACCACCCATGATTCATGACGGCCCAGGAATTGCACCACAATGATTTTCAAGTTCCAGTTAGAACAGTCGAAAAGCAAACCCTAAGAAAAAAAGGAAAAAAAAAAAACCAACCAAAACTGGTGTTTTTACATACCTTTGAAAATTATTCTGCTACCTTATCCTTCAAGACTACGAGAGGATGCAACACAGCAGTTGTTACCCCATTAGTCATCTCCATTCCTAGAACTGTTTTGAAGCACTGATGAGCACAAATAAGGAAATGAGGATTTAGATGCATCAATTAAGTGATAAAGATAAATTTATTGGGAAATATGAAAGAGAGCAAGAGGTAGAAGCGGCCACAGACAAGTCCACCCCTTACGTCGGGTTCTCATGTTCTTGTCAAACTTCACGTCTGCTTTTCCCAATACAACTAGAAAAATGTGGCCTCTGGCCGCCCTTTCTGAGCACATGGAGGCCATTTAAAAGTGCAGAACCTAACTGCTGGGTCCCCCCAAGAATACATATCCAAAAAGAGGTATGTCTTATCATGTGCTGGATAGCAAAAAAAAGTGCTTTAGGGGACTAGTTACTTTTTCATCCCTACAAGTCCCTATGCAAACCTGGAAACAAAACTATTTTTAGAGCCTTTGGAACTGATTGCCCTCATTTCCTTCACCGTAGCCAGGTTTTGGGTGGATATCGGACTGTGTAAGTATTATTTTCACTTTGCATAACTCATTTCGCAGATACCAGAACTCACTTAGCATATGAAAAACACGAGCTGCGTCAGATGGACTTTTTTCCCCTCAAGTCCAGGCTGTGATCTTCAGGGACAAACACTGTCCATAAACTAATTCGATCATTTCCTTCCACTGATATGAACGGCCTGCAAGAAAATGAGATTGCATGCATGCTTGCCTTTCCAGTTTTTCCGTTTCTCTGCCAAATCATTTTTTTACTTAATTATAAAGAAATTTGGCCAGGTTTATGCCAGTATTATACTATCTCTTTGTATGTAGCTACCTGAGATTGCAGTGTCTTATTCTGTAATGACGATGCAGCTTTCTGAGTACTTGACGTAACAGTCTCTGAATATGCTTTGGGATCTAATGCTTGTACAACGGTAAAGGGAGAAAAGTTCTGTTCAAGGCTCCTGAGATGTTGCTTGAGATCATATGGGTTTGTCCTTTTAGCGTCATCATTTTTCATAATTATTTACACCATGTAAAGCACTTCAACAGTTCTAATGCAAAACACAGAAAACATCCTGGAGCTGTCTGTGCTTCCCCAGCGAAGCCGAGGACCACCGCTCCTCCCTTCTCCGCTTCAGTTTAGCGCCTGCAGTTAGATGGCACAAATCTGGAGCAAAACCCTCTTGGTCTCATCGGGATATAAGCAAGAGCTTAAAAACTAGGCATAGCTGAAGTCCTCTGCAAGATCAGGACCTCAGAGCACAACGCTACGAGATGCCAAAACCCTTTATGGTTCATTTAATCATCAGGAGCGTAGGATATTCAGCATTTTGCCAAGCTGGCCTCTCCAGCTGTGTTATATTGGTTTTGATTGCTCTTAGTTCACTCGTGTTCATGCACCGTTTCAATTTGATTTGAATGAAAACCAAGCCTCCAAAGGCACTCTACTGAGAGCTCCACAATCTACCCAGTTCTGCCTGGAAATGTGGACAAATATTTTAGCTGCAATCTTAAAGCACAGAATCGCGATGGTTCCTGTTCAGCTGCTGGTTTCACACGTGGGGCATTTGACGGCAGAAAACTTGAAGGGAAAGGGAGTACAGAAAATCAGGGAAAAGTCATTTGAAGAAAGATTATGGGAAACTTAGAGGAAGGGTGGAGAGGAGAGAAGAAAGCATATAGTTTGATGGTGTGCTCATTACAGTCAATGATAAAAGTCTCATTGACTTTAATAGCACATGGCCAGGCTTCCCATGTGTAAAGTTACTATTGAGCAGGAAGCAGCCTATCTTCTGAAGGATTCTTCTGGTGCTACCAGCTGGAACCTAAAAAACCCATATAGGAGCAGACTTTTCATTGCCTTGTCCTTTAACTAGCCGTATATTAGTAAAAATGAGGTTCAGAGTAGGTATAAAAAGTTCAGCTTGATACAGGAGCATTTTAGCACAATTCTAACTCACTTTGCACCGTTATAAACGATTTCTCATGTTGCAAAGAACCAGAGAATCAAGCCTGAACCTTTTTTTACATTTAAGTCAACGGCTCTTGGGATATCTTGTGCTCTGCCAAATTAGCTGAGGATCTGGCCCGAGGAGTGCAGATTACAGGGGAGAAAAGGAAGGATTCATAAATTCAGACTTGTTTTGCAGACATGGGGTGGTAGGGGAGGAAAAAGCCTGTAGCAGATTTGCAGTCATTCAGCTTCCATGAGGTTAAACTACCTTTTGTTGAAAGAAGATGAAAACACCACGCTTGAATTATTTGCATCCATAGTCATAGATACTGTGACTTAGTCCAGATTTAGTCTGCATTCTTAAGCCTCTGAGCAATTGTTGGCAAACCCCATCTGAGTGCTGGGATTGCAACTAAACGTTTTCACAAACATCTGCTAGGGCAGCCTGATAATCACTAATCACTTTTTTTTTTTTTTTTTTTGGTGTGTGTGAGGTTTTTAGAGTCAGAAATCTCTTTTAAAAGCTTCAGAACAATAGCATGCAAGCCATGCCATCCTCTATAGGAGCTGGTAACTCTCATTGCTTAATTGCAAGGAGCATTTGAGTCTTGGACATCATCCCAGTTCATACTGTTATTAAGTTGATAGGAGAGCTGTAAACTAGGCTTATTGTACCCACATTCTGTGATCCTCCGCATCTGACATTCCTAGATACAACTCAGGAACAAAAATGCTGGATATTTCTCATGTTCTCCAGTAAAGTCCAGATGACAACAGATGAAATAAGATAAATGAGAATGCAGATGACATTTCCCTATATTGTTTCAGTGTTTCTTCATTTCTTTTCCACTCGGCATACATTTTACTTGACTTTTTATCCCAACCTCAAGTACTGTTTGTTCTAGACACTGTGTCCAACTCCAGAAGTAGCTCCATTTTAGTAGATAATGATTTGTCTCTTAGACACTCTTATGTCTCTTATGAGATTCTTTCAGAACATTCAGTCATATGTGGAGGGATATAATGACCCTGTCTTCAACCTGTTCAGGCTCAAACATGAGTCAGTATATGATGAGGAATTAAAAAAATCTACCTCTGCAAAAGACATAGAAGACTGTTGGATTAATTCCGTTAATGTAAATAATTTTCCAGTGTCCGCATGACTGTAATTCCAGTGTGCAACCATAAACAGGAGGGAGATTATTGCCAATACGTGGAGTAGGGTCTGAATACTCTCAAGATGATCAAGTAATAATGGTTATTATGAACAAGGTTATGAATTTTTATACACTCAGAGGCAAATACTAAAAACTCTTCAAAAAGCTTGAATATTTCTAATTCATCAGAGGCTCTTCCCTCATCATTAAGAGTTTTCTGGACTGTTAATTTTAATTTTCTCATTCATTTTGTTAAAATTGTTCATTATCTCATCACTGCCAGAGTAAGTTGAGGCTTGTTGAAAGCACTCACTATGAAGTTGTCTAACATCTGAGGCTTTGAAAAGTTGAAGGCACTTCCAAAACTATTAAGAATTACATCTTTTAAGTTATTTGACATGAAAAACCCCACGTCCAAAAATTATTGTGAGGATGATGAAGAAATACGGAGAAAAATTAGCTTCAGGTCTGTACTGGTTTTGCACAGTTAGTAAATGCCCTAGCATTTGCATAACTCTATTCAAAGCGACAGGTAAGAATAGCGAAGTAAAATTACGACCTTTTTTCATTATTACAGGGAAAGCGATTTTACTATGTCATTGAAAATGGATTTTTTTTTTTTTTTTTGTATTACAAAATTCGCCTCATCTAGAGCATATTGGGAATTCATCTTATTAGCATACGCAAAGCGATAAATTCGCACGGCATTTTTCAGTTGTGCTGGAGCTAGGTCCAGGCAACAAACGAAGTTGGTTTCGCACCCCAAGGCAGAAAAAGAAAAAGCAGCACTATCTCACGTCAAAAAACGTCACAGGTTCGGCAAGATCAACGTTTTCTGCTGAGCGGGTTTCAGCTGTGTCTGAAGGAGAGCCGAGAAAGACGCTGCAGAGCTGAGTCCCCTCCGGAGCCCCCGGCTCCGCGCACGCGGGCGGACCTCCCTCGCGGCGACAAGGCTCGTTTTCCTCCATCTCCAGCTTCCAGGGTACATCAAACCTTGCTGCCGTTCAGGAGGGAAACCCCACGCTGCCGTCCCAGCTCCGGTACCGGGTGCAGTACTGCGCCGGTGGTTCCAGTTTTAGCCCCCCTTATTCCTCATTAGCCCATCGTTCAACAACCCGGTCTCGTCGTGCAATATCCTCCCCTCTCCCTAGGAATCAAGAGGGATTTATCTCCCCTTTTGCCCTTTCCCAGGCAGCGAGGGGATTTATCCCTGGGCAGATCAGGAAAGACGTAACGGGAATTCTCGGTTATTGCCTTGCTTTGCCCCCGAGTCACAGCATGACCCTGGAAAATCGTTTCCATCCACATTTAAATGCCCGAAAGCTGGGGTTGTAGAGCTGCTCCTACCTGCCCCGGCCCGCGTGGCAACAGGAAAAGGAGCGGAGCAAAGCAAAAGCAGCTTAAAATTCTCCTTCTGCAGCAAGTCCCTCCCTGCACGTCTCCCCGCGGTTGGTACGAGATGCCAGATAGGAAGAGCAGCAAAGTGCTCCGGAATACGCTCGGCCGTGCAAATTGATGTGGTTGTTCGTAGCCCCTGCATAGGAATACTCCCCCGCTCTGGCTCCTTTCATCAGTAACTTTCAGAGGGAAAAAAAAGG
This sequence comes from Phaethon lepturus, assembly GCF_000687285.1. NCBI lineage: Eukaryota > Metazoa > Chordata > Aves > Phaethontiformes > Phaethontidae > Phaethon > Phaethon lepturus. Next base: position 44,600 of record NW_010552602.1, read on the forward strand.
AAAAAAGGCCAAAACGCAATTCAGAGGAGAGAAAATAAATAATAAACGGCTTTTCCCTGTGCCCAGGCAAGGGGATGCGGGCGGCTGGGAGACGGGCGCGCGAGGCAGGTCCCCGCAGCAAGCCGTGGCAGAGGGACCGCGGGGGGACGACGCAGCGATGGGCCTTGGTGTGACAACGTCATTTGTTGTTGTTGTTGTTGTGCCGCAAACCCGTAGTTGAGGCTTTAGGGCTGTTTTGCTTAGGGCAGGAGGGTGTAGCTTGGGCAGAGGAAGGCTCTCCAGGTCGGCCCGAGTACAGGAGCAGGCGGGAGCGTTAGAGGAGACCCTGCTTGTGTACCAGCATCACACCAGCTTCGCCTGGGACGCTAATACTCAAAAGCCTTTGAGGTAATTTGGCGGTGTCCAGCCCCTGGCTGGCAATAGGGGAACGCCGATTGCTCTTGAGTGAAGAGTTGACTAAAAGGCAAAGAAACATCAGAAGAATCAACACATTGATCATGATATTCCCATAAACTAATTTTTAACGTGTGGCAAATACTGAATATTGTGTCTGGACCTGCTTCCGTGCACACAGTTCTCATAAAAGCACCACGGACAAACCGTTGGCCTCTACGGGCTTGCTTTATATTTCCTCCCATTTATTTGTGAGAGGCTTTCCCAGGCTTAAAATTGTGCCTGTGCAATCCCCATGACCTCCTCTTCTCTTCAGTTTTCCTAAATGGGATTTATGGCGGGGAGGAGGAGCAGGGGAAGAGAGTAAGTCAGTATTGGCAGGGATAGATAAGCGGATGCACGAGCAAGCAGGCATCATGCAAACTGCTGGGCTTTCTGTGGCCTTAATGAAGTCTGCTGGTCCATGGAATATGAAACAGGGCACCCTGGCTCTCTGCAAATTCACAGGGAGGCTCTGTCCAGAGGGCAACATCCATCCATGCTGTCCAGTGAGCAACATCCGTCCATGTTGTCCACTGTCCAGAGAGCAACATCTCCTCACCCTTCAAATTAGGCTGCATCTGCTGGGGCTCCAACCACATCAACCAGGGGCAATCCTAGAAAGATGCCTCCCAGAGCTCCCACCAGACCTCAGCAAAGCTTTGTGCCTTATTGCACAATGGGTCAGCCCACAGTGTCCTCTAGGAATGAGACCGGTGGATCCAACGTATCCCGTGTCGGAGCAAGGACCTCCGGAAGAAGGGGAGCTCTGAAAAAGGAGGTTCCTTCTCGGCAATGCAAAGAACTCCCTTTTTTCCCCTCTCAGCTTGGTGGGTCTGGCACACTTCAGACGCCATCAGAAACAAATAAACAAGTATCAGTCAGGTCAGGAATACCTATGATTGCATTTTTGACAGTGATAACACGGCCAGATGGCAAGCTGGTAAGGAGATGCTTGGTGGAACAGCTTTCTTGTGCCAGCAACGTTTTTATGGAAGTCTGGCAAAGCGGCCATTTGATTCATGCACCCCTTCCCATCTCCGGGAAAAGGCAAGGTAGTTTATTTTTGCTTCACAGCTGGCTGTGTAAGGTCCCTAACAATATCTGTTTTAAAATGGGCTGCATACGTTTCAGAGGATTCCTGGGGAGCAGCTGACACGTAGTAAGTCCTAACCCAGGACTAACTTTTCTGTGCTTCAAAGCCTCCCTCGGCTGCTCCAGACAAGGATTATTATTGCTGTACATTCAAATTTTGGAACTTTATATTAAACAGCCAAGCCTGTCATCCGAATTACCCCGTGAGGTAACTAAGTGCTGAATCAGATACCTTAATACAGAGCCCCACCCCTAAGGAGATATTTTGGTTTGAAGCTGGATTCGTCTCTGCAGGGACTCTTTAACCCCTTCCGCAGCCTTGTCTGCATCTCCAGCTCTTGCTGCAGCGAGAACTTTCCTTTCTCTCTCCTCCTCTTTATTCAGTGACAGCTTAAGAGCCAGTGTTGCTTCCATGGGCAAAACCTGCTAGTTAAAGCCTGGGTCCCGCCTCTTTACCAGAAATCCAGCCGCGATTTCCTGCCCTGGGGCTGGACAGGGATGGGGCTGAACAAAACGGGGGTAGAAAAAGCACGAGAGATCACTTATGACATTGCTCAGGCAGACCGGGGTTGGGATGGCTCTAGTATGGAAGCAGAACGGGAACAAGAGTCTTCTAAAATATCTGAAAAACAAACAAGCAAGCAAAAACCAGAAAGGCAACACACTTAGATCGGGGGGGGTTTATTATTATTTTAATTTTTTTTACACAAACATCAACTAGTGGTTGTTAATTAAGAAATGATCCCAGCGAAAGCTGCTGCTGCCACTCTAATAAATCATTCATTTACAGCCCATTTCAGTGGGGTGGTTGTTTCCAAGCACTGTTTGAAGCAACCTTCCTCTACTGAAGGGGGGAAGCGGTCACGGCTTGGTCGCTACCTGACGCTTAACGATGCAGGGCTCCGTGAGCCGGGCTGGGAAGCCATGGTCGTGCTCTTTGGTTTTTTGCAGACCTGGCGGGTTTCAAGGCAGCGTGAGGGGATTTGTGGGGTTACTATGGTGATGGGTGCCCGATAAGACCGCAGATGGATTATGGACGTGCGTTCCAAACGCAGGCATACAGACCTTGCTTCCCTCTATACTTTTAATACTCAAAAGATTGTGATATCGCTAGACTATCAATTAGGGTGAAAATACCACTTGTGCGGCTCCCCCAGATTAACAGCCCTTGAAATGTAAAACGCTGAATGCTTTTCGCTGCGCGATGACCCTGAACCGCAATTACTTTTTTTTTTTTTTCCCAGGCTACATTTTGTTTGTTAGGGTTTTAAAAATGGCAACACGCTGCTTTGATTACAAATCTGTTGGACCTTCCTGCCATTCCTGCCTTTGCCCCTTGGCTCGCGGTTCTGTCTTCTTGCTCGGAAATCAGAGGCTGGATACAGAGAGGCTGGATCGAGGCTTTCAGCCCGTGGGACGGAGGGGTCCTCTCTGCTCTCATTGCAGGGAGAAGGTATATGGTGTCCTGCCTTGGATGTGACCCTAAATGCCAATCCCTAATTTCCTTGAGTGTTAATTGCATTTCAAATGTGAATCCCCATTTCGGCTCACATGGGAACCTATTCCGTGGATGCAGCGTTTCCACTTCCAAAAAGCCGTGCGTATGAGCTATACTTACGGATTTCATACCAAGGAGATTACGAGTGTATGGATGGATGTATATGGATAGCCCACCTGTAGTCTGTAAATAATTCAAACGTTAATTGTTGCGCTTGGCACTTCAGTGATGGCTTTTATTTCAGCAACACCTCAAGCCCTCAAGCAATTATCGGGATCCCGCTGTGCAGTGTGATACACTCGGTTAGAAAGGGCAATCCATAGCCCAGAGAGTTTGCTGTCTAGTTGCAAAATCCAGCCTTCAGAGAAAGTATCATTAAACAAACAAAAAAAAGGCGAGATTTTTTTATTCCTGTCCGTCAAGTCACTTAGCCCTGATCTACTTCTTCTGATTGAAAGAGTTGCGTTCAGCACGTTCCTGGGCTGAGAGAGAAGTGCTCAACGTCTTGCGCCGCAGAGGTGAATTGCCAAAAATGCTCGTATCATTAAAAACGTGGCAAATAACGATGCTGCCCTTTTCTGATGCTGCAGCTCACGGCATTTCTGGGAAAAGAAATACTTTCTTCAGGGAAGACGAGTCTGGGCCACACAGTGCTTAAGGTCCATGAGGCACACCCTGACCTCGCTGTTGGGTTTGAGGCAAGAGTTTTTTTGTCTTTAGCCATCGAAGAGACAAAGTGCCTTGTAAAAACATAGTATCTACCCTTGTCCGTGCAAGAGGAAAGAAAATAGGGTCTTGCGATGAAAAGCCAGGACAAGTGAAATTTGTTCCCGGTTCTTGTCCCTCACCGAAGCCCTTCGGCGACACGTGTGCCTCGGCTTCCTATCTGCTTCGCAAAGTCGGCGCGCAGGCGCTTGCCTGCTCATCGGATGCTCTGGGGATGAGTTCTTCGAGATCCTGCTGCGTTCGAGCTTTTCCTTCTCTTTCAGTCAAGTCTAACGTGAAGGTGAAAGAGCCACCGCTGGCTTTCACCATATTTTTGTTGTTTACTCATTAGCCTTTCAGGGTCCTCGCTACATCTTGAAAAAACGCCGCTGGAATCTGTTCCCCTTTGTCTCGCGTGTGGCTCGGGAGCTCTTCTCATCTAACGCGTCTTTATTCCAAGAGGCCAGATCTCCTGGGCTGTATTCTGGGATTTCTAAATAAAACAAGCAGGTCTCTGCAGAGCCTTTTACAGTCTTTTCTAGCCTCATGAAGCACACGCAGGGGCACTCCCTCTTGTTAGCACCACCGTTACTAGCGTATAAAACCTGCCTGCCCACATTTATAAAGGCTATCACTGGCTTCTCTAATCAACTTTACCCCATAACGCTGCAGCCTTTCTCGGTAACAGTGAATTATTTATATCTTGTTTTGGGTGGTGAGGGGGGTGGTTTTTTCATGCTGGACTGCACCGTGGTGTTTTCTCAACTCATGAGTGGTTTGCCCCTCAAAAAAGAAGACTTAAAAGCATAGCACTGTTACAAAGAGAGGATCAAAGTCTTATCCCAGCATCCTGGTTGGTTTGCCCCTTTCAAAACACTTGCAAACAGAGACAATATGCTGTCTGTGATTTGATCCTGCCTACTCTGGGGCTTTGTGGACTCTTCTTGTTCACATATCATATTTCAATGATGCCAGCCCAGGCTTTTATTTATAAAGCTATTCAGCCACCTTTCTTTAAAGTGTGTATTTTAATAGATGCCAACATCAGACGAGCTGAGCCCAGGCATCCTGGTGATGCCAACAAGTGCAGAAACAAATAAAAATATAGGTCTTGGTTTAAATATATAATAAATTATACTATATTTGAGTTCTGTATGAACGTTAGAGAAGTTTTGTCATTGACCTCAGAGGGCCAGTTTAGGGTCTTTGGGTCACTACATCTTCTTCCCTATTGGTATATTCAAGATATGTGGGAGGTTTGGCACGGAGAACTTACTTTTCTTAACAGTGTGCAGTCTTTTTCAAGCCATATGTTACTAACTCTTCTGAGTCAGAAGAATTAATTTATATTCCACTTAGGAATATTTATTGCCTTTCCCAAATTACCTCAGAATCTGTAGATCAATGCTCACATGTATTTATATACATGTATACATACATGTATACACAGTTGAGAATATCTCGCTCTTGAAAGGTTGCAGCAAATCGGAGAGGGGGAAACACACATACACAGTGGCATAAAATACATTCACCTCCCCTTTAGATCAGCAAAATCACAACAAGGAAACTTTCCCACCAATTTCCACCCTGTCCTGGGATTTTAAGCAACTTTCTCCTGGAGGGTTTCTCATTGCCTTTTCCCTCCTCCTCCCTCCCATCCTAACGGCCTTTGCATCCTCACCAGCCAAAATTCGGACTTCATCATTGCCTGCCTGCATGGCTTTCTCTTTTTTTCTGCAGAGTGCAGATCAAGAGGATATTTCTATTCTAGTTTGCTTTTTAAATGGAAACCTGCTCTGTCAACAGCAAAACCTCAGATTTTAAATGGACATTTGTCGCTCAGTCTTGATTGTTGCAACACCACAAAAAAGAAAAGGGGGTGAAAAGCTGGAAATCATCACTCAGTCACTGGGTATTTAATAGCTCTGTCCTGACCCATCAACCCATCTCGCAGCTGAACCCCCATTAGATGTGGCAGTTCCAAAATCCCTCTGAGCAGTGACTATGTAGCAGAGAATTTTAACTAAAAATAAGGAAATTTTGGTGAAATTCTCTGCTTGAAGCATCGCAGAAAAATAAATAAAAAGAGCATCATGAACGCTACAGGGGGAAAAAAATACTTCTCTCAGCCTTCACTATAGGATATAACTGCCATCCTACAGTGCACTTTCCTGGCACGCCAGATTACATCCTATAGGAGATGGAGCTCTATGTTAAATTATGCGCTGCAAGGGAAGAGCATCAGAGCACTGAAGACAGTGGTAGGCGTTATTGGATTTACTTTATTGCCTATTGTATAGATTGGAAGTAACTTAGAAGCTCATAACTCCTCAAACAGAGGAAACTTCGCCCCTCACAGGTTGAAAATTCTGGTGGGAAACTTGCTTTCATTTCACCAACAAGTGGTTAAAATGACTGTTGTCTTCGTTGCCAAAGAGCAGCGCGCAGAAACTTTGCATCTCCTTTGAAAAGTCATGAAATTCACTTTATAATCATGAAATTTTAACATAATGAGAATACTGATTGCCTCTTTACCTTGTGATTTTTGAGCATGCCAAGCATGTATTTTCTGGCTTTCTCCTGTAAACCAACAAAAAAAACCCTCCACAGTCAGGCAACTGAGGGAAGTGCCAAAGCTTTAAGAAATCGTTGTCTAGACCAAGATTTTCAGTACGACTGTGAAGTTTACAGTCCCCTGTGCATAGGGAGCTGGCTTGGGGCGGGAGGGGAGCAAAAGAAGAGATGCGTTAGCTGCCAGAAATTACTCTTCTGTGTTACAGCTGGCAAATATCGACATAGTGGTAGTTATAAGGTACCCAGCAAAAGCAGAGAAAGGAATCCTTTTAATACTGGACTGTTAGGAAGCTGATAGGAGAGGAAGGGAGGAAGTTTGCCTGCCTACCCTAAAAGCAGGAGCTGAAGCCAGTGTTGGACATAAAATACCAAATAACGTTAAAAAGCTCAAATTCCCTTAGTAGAGAAAAACACGTTGTTTATGTACACATGCGAGCACACGCTTTGTTTTTAAGCGTCTGATTGGAAAAGCTACATATGATTTACATCAGATGGAGGTTTGGCGCAGTGGCCAAGGTCACACACGTCCAACCCTCCTCCGTGTCAGAGCCTCTGAATCCCAACTGCTCTTTTCGATGGTATTTGGAATGACCAGTTTCTCAGTATTAGTAAAGCCAGACTGACCAGCATAAGTTTCTTCTTCTTCTTACACAGCAGTGGCCAATCCTGCTTCCCACAAGATGAGACCTGCTGATGCCAGGAGGCTCAGAGCAGGACCCCGGGGCTGCTGCGCTTCTGCTGTGCAGCTCCTGCCGCCAGCGCATCACGCTGCATTTCTACAGCTAAAGATAGATAGGAAATTGTACTTTGACATATACAAGAAAACCTTTCTGTTTCTGTTAGTTTTGGAGCTCACTGTTTGGATCATGTTCTATTATTACAGAAAGTTAAGTCTTGCAGACAAGGTATTTACTGGATCGTTGACAGTTTGCATTAACGGTTCAGGCAACGCAGGTAGCTTGTACACCGAAGGGACTGCGAAGCCTTGAAGAGAAGACAACCCAACTGCCAAGCACAGAGCCAAACTGCTGATGTTTTCTTTCCCCTGATCAGATAACTCGCTTTTACGTTCGATTCCGACTTTATGCGGATTTTGCGAGCAATGAAGAGAAGCAAATCGCAAGCATGTGTGCTAGCTGGTTCCGTGAGCTCCCAGCTTCATCGCTGCAGTCCACCAGTTTGCCGCATTTTACTCCTTGGCCAATCTCAAACCAAGGTGCCAAGAGAGGGGAATTCAGCTTAATTCTTATAGTTTTCAGGAACTTTTCTCTCCATTACTTGTTTGCTTTGCCTAGGAAAAGACACTGCTTTTCCCGTGCTTTCAAGGTGAAATGTTATCGATCACATCCGTGTGATTCCTGACCCAGACCACAATGCACAGGCTAAACCCAAGTGTCTGGTAACGATGAGCTGTGCATTAAGCCAGAACATAGAAACAAGACAACAAAAACCCCACCAGAAACTCTGCTCTGCAACAGAGACTCTTAGAGGCTCACGCTGCTTTTGCCATTTAATTTGCCGCAGGATAATTAGAGCCTCCTACGACGATCTTCACTTTGCAGAGAGGGAGACGGAGACCCTTCCGCACGCTCTCCCTTGGTGCCGAAGGGGTTTCTCTCCCGTAGCTCTTTTCCTGCCAGTGTGGGGTGCAGGGGCCGGCACCTGGGCACAGCACATGGAGAGAGCACTTTCACCCACGGGTATCGCCCTGTTTATGCCTTTTGTTTTTCCGTGTGAGATAAGCTTATTAGCTTTGTTACTATGTTGGGAAAATACATTAAATAATAGATTTGAAGTTGTTGGAGAAGGGAGAAAGGAGAGTTTGTACTGTTCGTGGCCCTATAAGATTTTGTACCCATTGCAGTTGAAGGCTCATTTTCTCTCATGGACTTCTATAGGTCTTGAATTTAGCCCTTTAATTTTTCTGTGGGCTCATGACATCTCTCTGTAACAAAACCAAATGTATTTCCCTACATTGTGACACATTACAGAGCTTGTTCTTTTTCCCTTGGGATTTTGGCTATTTACTCTCGTGAGTTGCAGGTTTAATTTCCAACAATTCCTATTTCTGAATTATAGTGAACCTATAGTGAACCATCACCTAGACATGAATATAGGCATGGATCAGAGCAATGCCACCAGCTTCTACGCCTCTGCGTACAGAAATAACCCTGCAATAAGGGTTAATTTTTTTTTTTAACCTACTTTGTGTTGGCAACAAATAAGATTGCTAAACTGAAATCTGTGCATGCGGTATACTGAACTATCCTTGCTCTTAGCTTGTGGTTATTTTAATCCACTTGATGAGATTTCTTTCCAATCCTATTTAATATATTGCATAAAATATTCCATTCACTTCTTGTTTACTTAATGAACCGGTTAACATTATTGTTAAAGCAAGTCCTTACTTTGTACGAGTCCTGCAGCCCTCTTCTCTGGCACCACTATACACTTTATATTAGACTTGTTTTGCCCACCTTATGCTAACACTTACCCTATGAAATGTAAATTACATAATCCAACCTCACAGCCACGTTACACCTCGCCTTGCGTGTTGCAATAGGCTAATCCTTCCTGGTGACTAAATTTCTTTACGGATGCAAATGAAAACTAGTTGCTAAGTAGCAACACTCATTTTAAGAAGGAATTCCTTTAAATCCCAAAAGATGTGTGGAGATGCAGATCGCATTTTTGTGGTAGATAGATAAACCTCTGCATTTTTCTGTAGCTTTCAATAAGTCTCAAATATACCGCACTTATAAAGTGGAATAATCTCTGTGTGTGTGTGTGTGTGTGTTGCAGGGACAGCAATATAGAAGGAGCTACGCTGTTTTTAAGTCTATGCCAGTAATGGATTAAACCCAGTTTTTATACTTAAATCTGAGAATTAGATTTCTCTGTAAAACTTGGCACAGACATCTTATGATTTCTGAAAGCCATGTTTTAGTCTAGTCACGGCATTTCCAAATTCTGGCTCTGGTCAGATGTGGATAAAAGATTTTGGGACCCCGGGCTCCTCGCAGACAAACCCAGTGAAGAAATCTGCACTATATTAGATACTGGGAAAGGAGCTTTTATTTCAAACATTTCTCTGAAAGCAACTTTCTGCACGCTGGAGAGAGAAACTCTTCCAGGCTACTTCATGTAACAGGGGCAGCCTGCGGACTCGATGTGGATCTGGGAGCCAGGAGAGCCAAAGCCTCTTGTGGTGCCTGGCAATGGCTCCCGGGGTGGGTCTCTGGGGCTGATCTGAGGACCGTTTCACCGCAGGGTCTGCACGGACTGCACGCAGGAGACCATGTGCAGTGGGGCATCCAAAGACTTTTGGTGGCTAGACTGTTTCAGTGACGGCTCCAGAGGGAATATGGATAAGACAGTCCATATCCTCATCATCACTGATGTCTGGCTATGGGCAGCCCTCTTGCGCGTGCTATAAAGAGATATTAATTCTTTAATAACTCGAAAAAAGCTGTTTAACTGTCCAAGGCCCAAGGGACGACCACAAGGAGCTAGGAGGAAACGTGGACCCTTGTAGCGGTGTACCTTCAGCTATCCCAGATGTATGGAGAAGGGAGGAATTCATACTCCCACAGCTATGTGAGGGATTCAAACGCAGCCCCTGCAGTGCTGCCCATCCCTTTTAAGGTGTTAAGAGCAGTAAGAGTGAAACAAAATCATGACAAGACTCAGCTGGTAATGTGGCAGGCATGGCAAGGAGGTGCAAAGGTGTGGGCAGGCTCTTGGCGAGCTGTGCAAGGCTTCAGGACTTCTCCTGGCCTGGCCAAGCTGGCTGTCCCAGATGAGCACGAGGAGCCAAGGTATGGGCCAGTCCACATCAGTAGGCACCAGGATACATACGGGCGTCCTTCCCGGCAGCGTAAAAGAGAGACAGGCCAGTCGCAGTGGGATGTCAGCTGAAATAGGTGTGGTTTTGCTCGGAAGTCCAGACACCAGAAATTCTGGATGCTGCCCCTGTCCCCCAAAGTAGGAGCTGCCAGCTGCCCACACCTCTGAGGAGCTCGTGTAACGTGGGGACCCACCCAACCGTCCAAATACCGGCATCTAACAGCTCGCTCTGTCTCACCTGCTTTGCCTGTGCACCCTGGTTTATTTTTATAACCAGAATTTACCGTTCCACCCTGCGGCACCCACAAAAGCGCACAAGCACGTGAGAAGGCATCGCATCTACTGCAGCAGTACGAACTTCGGTAAACGGAGACAACGGCCCTCCCTGCCCCGGCTGTCTGTCCCCTGGGACGGACGGAAAGCGGCCCCGCTAGCGGAGTCACACCAACCAGCACCAGCAGCAGCAACTCACACAAAGACCAGACTCAACCTGCAGGGCAAGGGACCTGCTGGGAGTCACCTACCCCCGTGCTGCCAGTTACAACGTCACCGAACCGCGTTGTGATGGAAAATACCATTGTTTTTTTTTTTTCTTCCCCCCGTCAGAGCTACTTTGGTAATAGGCAATTTCTCTTAATAACAGCGTGAAAGAAAATACTCTAGTGGAGGTGGTGTGCAGCAGTCGGCTGTGTCCCCATCACTCTGTCTCAGCTGCTGACAAGGTTAGCAAGAGGATTTGATTGCTCTAAGTATCATTTAAAACAGCAACGTTGCATTTATTCCAGGAGACGGGAGCACGGTGCAGCCCCAACAGGAGAAGCAGGCAGAAAGTAATGCAGAAAATAAACTCCTGCTGGGGCCACCACAAACCTTGTGCACCATACAGTATTTCCTTTGCAAAAAAGAGGTGGGGGGGTGTATCATTCCTTATGTTTGCTCTCCCCACACCCTAATGCTACTGCCGTGGCACCTAACGCAGAAATTCAGATGGCTGAATCTCACCCACAACTTTCGCACCTCCGTTTGCAGCACCGTGGCAGCATCTCCACACCCAGTAGCACCCACCAGGCCACCCCCGTCTGCCTTGACCTGCTGCTATTCTTCTGGCGATTTCTATGCGCTGTTTTGCTCTGCGACGGGATCCTCAGGAATATTCTGGCCTTAGAGGGTATTTTCACTATTTGACCTGCCTAATCAGAACCAGTTTTCAAACTCCGTTTTTATTAACTTGAAAAAAAGAAAAGTTTCAGACAAAGCTGATGGTAAACAGATGCTATTCAGCTAATAGCACTTGGTTCTCTAGGTACTCAAACACAGGGATGCGTCTGAAAAGAACAAAACCTTCCCAGTTCTCATTTTAATGAGTAGGCTTTCTTGCATTTGATCATCTGTTTTCTCAGAGGAAAATGTTAAGAAGGCTTGTGATTAGCCAGAGGCAATTCAATACCCAATATAATACAGACGTGGGGGAGTGAACTGCTGATGCTCCACGTCAAACGGTCCCATTCCCCCTCCCTCCCCATCCTCGACTACTGTTGCAGCTGCAGCCAGCCACTGGATGTACAACCTGGAATCAAACGATCAAAATAAGTGAGAAACAATAACTTCTGCAGCTAAGCAAACCAAGGCAGCTTGTGGCGGCTGTCAATCTCCACACTTACAAGCCCCAATCTATTTTCACCACCGTAGGCTGCCAGGTTAATTAAATGGGACTCCTTGTGGTGTCAGGAAGCAAGTCAAGCAGCAAGTGTTTGTAGAAATGGGCTTTAAAGTGAACAGTGTGTGAGGAAAGGGAGAAATTTCCTGTGCACACACGTTTTTCCATATTCCTTGGGAGATGCGCTGTGCCTCGGCTGCTGCAGAGCTATGGTCCCTTCCTCAGTGCTGTCCCAGACTGCCCCGGTGCCGTAACACCTCGGTAGGGATGCTGGGATGTATCTTCAGCTCAAAGTCTTTTGTCATCACCTCTCCTCCCTGACAAAAAGCCTGGTCCAGAGAGCAGCTGAACTCCTTCAGCTTCCACGTTATTCAGGATAAGCCCTAAAAGTCTTCACGTCTTGTTTTTTTACAGCCAGTGAGCGAACGTTACTGTGTTTCCTCCTCTTTTATGACCCACAAAACTCACTCTCCTTTTAATGTAGAAGCAGCAGCATCCTTCTTTGTGCCTGAAAAAAATGCATGATCACCACAATTAAGACAACAGTATGACATCTGACCGCTTTATTTTCCACATTATGGTGAGAACACTGCAGGGTTTTCCTAGACGGTATCAGGAGAAGAAAAATGGCCATTTTCAGCAGTTCCCATTTGCCTATCCAGTATCTCCTCACCTTGGCTCCTCTAGTAATTCAAGCACTAAAGATCCAAAGTCACACAAGTAGTCGTCTATTTGTTATTATTAATCACATCAATTTCGTTAACTGCTTGGTTCAGTGCATCTGTTAATATTTATCTAGCTTGCGTCATCCATTTATGACATTCCCCCCAAATTAAGGCACATCCATCCTTCCTTGAGTATTTTTCACACCAGGCTTCTGTGTTTAGAAAAAGGGAATGAATACAAGGTTATTTAGGACCTCTTTCAAGTCATATCACCCATTTTTTATCTCAAACTTGCAAAGGTATGTAAAAGGGCGGTGGATTACCTGTTGCTTCACTAAAACTGCCCAATTAGTTCAGAATGGTGATAGGGAAAAGGCACAGATAGATTTTCAGACTCGAGGTTAAGCTTCAGGAGCGTCCGCTGAGGTCGGAGGTAAATCTTCTGGCTGAACTGAGCAGATGGGGTGTGAATGAGTCTAATCCACTTGTGTTCATCTTTAACACGGAGTAATTCTGGTGGAATTGCTGTTGCCTGGAGTGACACTTTTGCACTGCAGAGCTGAACCTGACTTAATAAATCACAATCCCTACGATATCCTTTAATGGTCACTTGTCCATAAAGTAAACAAGTTCTGAGGGCACGTCTTAAAGGGTCATCTTGAATCTTACATGTTTAAGGTGGATTCCCTGTACCCTCCCATAACCTCCACCTCCGACTTCCCTGGAGTAGCCTCTTTTCTATATGCTTAATACTTAGATGACTTGTCTGGATATGAATAGCCACTCTTCTTATTTACTGTGCAGGACTACTTTCTACTACTAAGCAGACAGTAAACAAAATCCATCCTTTCTTCTCATATGGAAAAATGAAGAATTGAATGGAAAATTATGTCTTCTCTACAGGTTTCTGAGAGGTCTTACTGAATTTAGAACAAAAAAAAAGATCTAATTCCCTGTCGTGTTTTATGTGAGTTCAGAGTTATTCTTGTGAAACCCTTTGGCATAATTCCTGTTCAAAAATTTTACACTTTCCGTAAGAGCTGTAATACTGTATATGTGCAAGAAAGAAAACCCTGGCTGTTTTTAATGCTTCATTCTTTTCAAAACAAGTATAGAAGCTCAGCAAAAATGGCTATCAGACCCCAAGTATCAATGACCATTCTTTATGCTAATCTTTCCATTTCCTGCTATTACCAGTTCCAGGGTCAGCAGTTAAAAAAAAAAATCCTGAACTATTGTAAAATCATCTGTCATTTTATTTTCTCCCCCAAGTCTCTTAAAAAGTGTCTGCAATGAATTACCTCCGTGTCTGAAATGAATTACTACTCCATCCCACACAAACACACCATCATTACCTGCCCCAAGCAAGGTCTGGAACTATATTGCTCTTGTATGTTAAACAATAGTCAAGCGATGGTGAGATGCAATTGATTATGTGAAACGTTAGAAAGCTTTAGTAAATCAGCTTCTCTGAAGTCATCTGGGCTTTAGGTGTAGCTGGTTTTGGTTTATAAGGTTATTACTCTTTCT
>NW_010552603.1:0-4519 GCF_000687285.1 Phaethon lepturus
CAACAGCCCCTTGGGCGACGGCATGTCCCGTCATGAGGCGCTCCAGCCAGATCCCAACCACTCGGATCCAGGTAAAACAAGCCACATTGGGCCCCGTTGCCTCCACTAGCCACGTCCCCGCAGCCAAGATAAAGGCAGGAGCAATCTACGCATTGTTAATGCAAATGAGATGCAGCCCTCAGGCGCTTAGCAAATTGCCAATGCGCTGGGGATGCCCCTGCTCTTTTAGCTTTGTTTCCACTTGTGCTGGAAGCTGATGAGCGCTGCTTGTGTTTTTCTTCCCATCACTAAAGGACACCGCGCGGATATAGGAAGTAGGAAAGCCGAGGTTTCAGCAGCGCTCGTAGACCAGGTGGCCGCTGCCAGCACCTGTAGTTACACCCAGCACACCCACCGGTGCCATGTCACTGGTATTTGTGGGGTAACTGGAACTCGGAGCCAGCGCCTCGGAGCAAGAGGAGTATACACTGCAGTTGTGGAGTCACCATCTTTGATTCACTTTTTAACCAAAACGACCTGACCCTTACACGTTTGGGGGAAAGGGTTTCTGCACAGAAGGTTTATGTGTATTTATAAACCAGGGACATTTTACACACTGCAGGAGCGTTACGCGGCAGCAAATGAAAGAGGGCTTCCATTGCTTTAGTATGAGCTCACACGTGTGTTTAAAGCCGATATTAAAAACATGATTCACCATAATAAAGACATCCCAAACAACTATTTAAAGTAATGCAAAATACAACATTCGGGAGTGGGGACGTGACCATACAGTGCACCTACCCCTCCACACCCCCCAAAAACCCCCACAAAGTCCAATAATTACTATTATCAGTAATAATAATGGCAAATATTTATATTTTATCCAGAAGTACAGCAGGGTTCTTAATAAGATTAGGTCTCGCTTTCAGTTTCACTCACCGCTGAGCTAGTCAGCTTTGAGGACTGGGTTAAAGAGGTGGGGAGTGTTACTTCAGAGTTACAGAAAGTACATCGGCATGTTAAAGAAAGATGGAAAAAAAACAGTATCATAATGTATATGGGGAAATGATGGCTAAAACAGAAGATACGAGTCTAATAGACCTCTCAGCAAACCTTGTCCTCCCCAAATGCACACATACATAGTAACAGGAGCTCTGAATACTTACTAAACTCATGCAGAGGAATAAATGGGTGCCTGTTGCGTGACTTAGAAAGCCAGAGGAAAAAGAAGGAGCAAATTTTTCACGGAAGCTTCGGATCTTATAGGCTGCGTTTGCCTCATTCACATCCTCCTCCTTTCACTGCACTTCAATGTGAAGAAGACAGCCTTAGCAATATTCATCTTAGAAATCCAAAACATTGCAGAGACCACACTGCAGCAACAGATGAATCTGCTTCACATGCATTGACGTACCTCCTCAACGTCTGAAAGAAATTCCAGCTCCAGTCAACCCACAAGAGACATGTTGCCTGACTGTACCTTGATGGTATTGTTTATGAAGCAGATGATTTACACACTCGTAATGATTTAAGCAGCTACTTTGCATACATTACAGAGAGAACCTGAAACATGTGACCTGCTTCACAGGGCAGGATTATACCTCTGTTCTTGTTGTGTCATGTGCAACCACATTATTTAGTAGCTAAAGCCCAAGCGAGCACTTCTGGTATTCCATTGCCCTCGCCGTGCATGCAGCGCGAGAGTTTCGGCATGCCTCTGAAACCAAAGCTTAGCCTCCCAACTTCTAAAGATAGACAGTTAAATAAATGATATAATTGTCAAAGGGGCTCAGTCAAACCTACCACATGGCTCTGCCCACTCAGGATTATGACGTCTGCTGGCAGACTTTTTAGGACAGGAAATCTTTCATGGTGTTAATAAATTTGTAACAATGATCATATTCTTAGGGGCCACTCCAATACAAACTTTCATTAGCACTTACACGGCCTCTCGCAAAGGACTGAGAATGTGTGCGTGATCATCATCAGTTAGGAACAAACAGCAAATCCTTTCTTTCTGACATTGTTTTAAAAAAAAAAAAAGCCAAAAGCTTTTCAGAAAAACGGCAACTAACATATGAAGAACAGCTGGGCTCATAGCCTGTCAGTGCTCCTTCATAATTTTGAGTTGTTTTTATTGATCTATACACTTCTTATGCACAACTTCATTACTGCTTTGATAATTGCAAGATAATTAAATACAAGACAGAGCATGTATCATGCTGGGGAATCGTTTAGTGAGCGAACTGTTGTGCTGAAAAGTGGAATTCTTTCTGTCACTCACGGCACAGTGATCCATCAGTAGCAAACACAACAGGAGCTATTTTGGGGATGATCCAATGGCCTACCGGAGCCACAGAGGGCAGCAGCAAAACATAAGGTTTGGAATTAAATGGAAGTCTCGCCACACAGGCCTTCACACTTTGCAAACACATAAAGCAGGAGCACGTTCACACGCAGGTTTACCTCAACTTCAGAGCAAGTACAGCACTTGCCATAGAACATATAAAAGTCAATGTCTGAAAAATTTCGATTTAAGAGAGGAAAACTGGTGGGTGGAGGAGGAGGTACCTTAGCAGCACCGGGAGTGAAGGCACCAAAGCTCTGTTCACAGCTTTGCCACTGGCTCACTCCAGCACTGCAGAATTATTTAGATTCCCTGTGCCTTGGCTCACCCGTCAGTACAATGGGTATAATACTTCATCCTGTCCTTAAGAGGCAATTACTGCTTGTAAAGTACGCTGGGAACTCCGATTAAAATGCACTGCAGCTTTGTGATAAGTATTCCCTCTGAAAGAGCACACGAGCTGGTTTTTGACAGTGGGAAGCACTACCTGACGGCTGAAAAAGAAAAATAATCATTCTGAATGAGAAGCATGTGCTTGACCTATGCACACCTGTAGGTGGATCCCTCCTGGAATTTTTTTCTTTTTTCTTTTTTTTTTTCAGTTACTATGTGTATATTGTGAAGAGAAGAGCAGTGAGACTGGATAATTACAAAGCTTTTGAAAAGCCCTGGTATTTTCACCAGAGAATCATACTGGGCTGTCTTGAAGAACTCTGATGCAGAACTATATGTAATTAAAAAAAAATAATTATTTGTAATGCTTTTCAAACCCTGTTTTATTAAGGAAGGGGGGGGGAAGACACATCACTTTAAATATGAATGCTTTATTCATAAAGAAAAATTTTTTAAATTGATGAGCATTCATTTTCCCATACAGTTGCATAAAGTCTGAGCAGTTCACGTAAAACATAATTATCAACGTTTTAAACCACATTTTCCCCTTGAAAATAAATAAATAAATAAGCACGCCAAAATCTTTTTTGTTCATTAAGAGCCAGATCCAGCAGAAAACATCTGCAGACTTCTAGACCAAGCAAGCCCTGGAAGGCCATGGGTACTGGCTGCACCTCGTGCCAACCCCAAAAATTTGGCTGGTTCAGAAAGATTTAAACAAAACAAAAAAAGCCCTGCAGCTTTACATGTCTGGGAATTGTGGAACTGCGTTAGGTTTATGAATAAAGAATAGGGGTGAGAAAAAAACCCTCCTTTTAAAAAGGAGATCCCTGTCTCTCCTGTCCTTCGCCATTCCAGGTGCGAGGCAGGGGCTCCCCTCCCTCCCCAGGGACGCCACGGAGCCGGCAGCAGGGCCCAGCCGCCGGGTCACCTGCACCCCTGCTGCAGAAGGGTGGGGGGCCCCAAATCCGGCGCTCGCCCAACCTTGGCACATCCAACGGGCGCCCGAGCATCCAGCTCCCGGCCACGCGGTATCTGCCACCAGCAAACCCAAAAGCGTCCCTGGGATGGGAGCCAGCCCGAGTTGTCCCAAGGACTCTGCAGGGCCACCGCGGAGGGGCAGGTGATGCTCGGGGCAAAGAGCCACCTCTGCGAAGGTGGCCCGGGGATGCACTGGTCTCCCCTGAGCCAGCAGCCTCTCCAGCCCCATGGACGGATCGAGCCCTACAAGCATCCCGGGATTCCTACCACGGGCTTGAACAGCCTCCAAGGCGCAGCGCGGGGGAAGAGCCTCGGCTACCGCGGGCACCCAGCAGCACCTATGTAGGTTTCGGGCTGCCCTGAATGTGTGTGTGCACACACAACGGGGGAACCGACGGCGTCGGCATGGCTGCCTGCTGAAGTAACGGAAAAGTTTAGGAAGGAAGTTTAGGACGAGGGCCCTGTTACTGCGGCGGATGAAAATCAAAGAACCCGCTGCTGGCGTAGTCGCCACGTTTTTAGACTTTTGATAGAAATAACGCCTTTTTCTGACTAGCCCACATCCCCCTTTGGGAAAGCCAAGAAACCTCCCGCTGATTTAAGTCAGACCTTGTCTTCTGCCCCACTCGGAGGACCAGCCTACGTTTCAGATCGACACCCAGCTCATCTCGTGCGGCTAGACCTGCGCAGGGAGAAGGACCGGGGCGGGCACTAAAAGACCGAGTAACAGTACACCCATGTGTTCTGCATAAAGCCATCCCAAAGCTTTGGTTTCGCAGCGTTCACTTTGTAGACACCTCCTCGAGGGAACGGCAGCGG
>NW_010552603.1:4580-13602 GCF_000687285.1 Phaethon lepturus
CTCGTTAGCACGGTGTGACACACGCAGAGACGTACTTAGGGGAGCACAGGGAGCCTCTGTGCCATCACCAAAGAACTGCAGACACTTGGCAGGTGTGTATTTACAATACTATTTATACAGTGCCGAAAGTGGACTACATTAATATACAGTGTGCGTGATTCACCGTCATTAGTCCTGCCTTCAATAATGTGGACCCTAAAATAAATATCGCTAGAGCCTCTCCCATACAATACACACGACTTGTTAGTTCAGTTATATATACACAAAGTTTCCAACTGCAATTAGAAATTTTTTTTCTAAATTATAAGAAGGTTCTTGAAGTGAAACCTTTGTGTATGAGTTGAAATGAGCCAGCTGACATTAAAAAAAGGCAAACTGAAAAGCCAAGAGACTTGTGTTTAAAATGCAGAGTAAGTTGGATATCTTAAATGAATAACATTAATCTGAACACGCACTAAAATAATTCATGTATTTTAACAACACTAGATACAAGTAATCATCATATTTATCATTACAGCTTTATATACCTGTTGGATTACTGCTTTCAAAGCCTTAAGAAATGTACCAGTGTCTTTGAATTAAATTGCACTTTCTTTATGCTAAATCTGCGAAGGTGCTCTTGTGGGAAACACTGCATTCTACATTAATTTTATATTGAAAAAAAAAACCACCAAACTTACACAGCCTCAGAAAAAACAACCAAATGGCAAAAATCCCAGCTTTGTCCATTCATCCTTTGATTCTGTCTCTGCCATAATAAAATTCTATGAAAATCTTGCCAGAAATAAAGTTATTCTTTGCAAGAACGTCTTCATCTTTCTTTAAAACCAGGGAGTAACTAGTGTGCAGTTCTGTCAAATCAACCCTGATGCACGCTGTAAAGATGAGATCCTTACCATTTTTTGCCCATGTCTAACATTTAAGGGAGATAAAAAATTGAAAAGAAAAATATAACTCCCTTGAAACTCTAAATTCTGGCTAAGAAACATCTCAGTAAGACACCAAGATAATGTCTCACAAATTGAAACAGCAGCAAGTAGTAACATCTGTCAACTCAGAATTTTAAGAAGTGTTTTAAAATGCCTCTGCCCATTCTGTAGCATGGGCACTCAAAGCCATAAATAACTGGATCAGTAAGTAAATTCACCATCTACTAGAAGAATGATTCCTGAGATAACTGAGGAAAGTAAAAGCTGAAGAGCTTGCTGCTAGCAGTTAATGGGATAACATGACTCTGAAGTCAGAAAGAGCAAAATATCTCCCTTTCGTTAATTGGGGAAGGGGGGGGCTTCAAATGTACACAATTAGTTAGCTTTGCAGTGATTAATTCAACAACTGCAAAGCCAAAAACAACTTTAGGCACTTAACCATGAAACTGTCAGTTCTCTTTGCTTGACGATAAAGCATCCAAAAAGTAAACATTAACTTCTGTGTTTTTTCTACGTGCGTATTCCATCCCAAGAAGCTGATAACCAAGCAAGCTCGGCAGAAGCTTTTTATACCTTATTCCCCCCAACACAGAGGTGAGATGCGCCTGGATGCCATTCCTCTTCCTCACTGCCAGCTCTAAGAAGACAGCTCATAGCGTTCCCTAAAACTCGACAGAAGGGATTGAAAATCAGATGGAAAATCTCCTCCCCGGGAAGCAAAGAGCTCACCACAGTGAGGGAGCTTTGAAGACGAAGGGACCCCCACGCCAACCACGTCCTCTCCGTCTCAAGGCAAAAGCAGGCAGCAGCTCTTGCTCAGACCAACGCTCCCAAGGAAGCAAATGGAAGCTCTGCCCAAGTAAGGGAGGCAAAAGCGTATCCTTTATCATCTCTTCTAAATAAACTTCAAAATTGAATAACTATCGAACAAATGGGAAGAGGGCAGGAAGCTGAAGAGCAAATTAAAAGAACACATCAGCATATTTCTCTGACCTGCAAATATTTAATTCAAGCACATTCTTCTTTCCAACAGGATGCCTGCGAGTGTTTTGATGGCTGCTCATAATCAAATGTGTCACTCGCAAAATTATAGCGTTTGGGGAGGGTACCGGGCAACCGAAAATGGCTTTTGCTAGAAGTATGTCACAAGCACATCTTTTAGTCACCTCAGAATTGCACACAACTTCGCTTCGTTCCTCCGCACCGGCTGCGTGCGGGTTGCTTCACAGAAACACAACTGCAGTAATCTGCTTGGCAGTAAACAGTAATCAGTAAATGCTATTTACCGGGCAGATACGTGCCCCTGCTATTCCGTCAGCTTTCCTAGCCCCCATCTCTGCCTTCCACTCTCAACACCCTTGCTCTGGGAAACTTTAGGGGCAGGAATAAATAAATACAGGTAGTGAAACAGTGAAATCCCATAGCTGGCAAGGTTTTCCTCTCTGAATGGACAAATTCCTAACTCCATGCGGCTCCAGACACTGAAGGATTAGATCCTAACCAGGGAAAACACAGGAAAATGGTAATAAATATCGCATGGTAATCCACAGGAACTTTGGTCCCAATGTGATTTTTCTATAGTATCTCAGAATAAATGGCATTACAACATCCATAATCTCAGCTCATATATCAGAGCGCTCTCTTTCTTGCACTTCCTTCTTTCATGCAGTACATTTTCCAAGAAAACGTACTTTTTCTGCAAAAGCGAAGTCAGTGCAGTCCCGTTCCTGACAGTAGCTCGGTGAAAACTACCACGGACCGTATCGCGCTGCGCAGAGCCGCAGCTGAGGAGTGTGGGGTTATGGCAGCGTTACTCTGGTAAGGTCGCCTCTGAAATTCTTTCTGACAAGACAAAGGAAGTCACAGTTTGCTGGAGAGAAAAAAAATAAATAAATTGTATACATATGCGGTAAGAGCACTTAATGTCATACTGGATTTTACAATATCCTAGTTTTCTTTCTATTCAGGCATGTGTCTTTTGGGCAATAAATTCTGAAAACCCACGAAGGTAAAGCTTGCTTAACCATGAGCCTCCTTTCACCCAGTAAAATAAATTCCACAGCTGCTTTTTCTTCCTCCTGTGACTATTTTTTAAGCTCCTTCCCATTGACAGCTAGCCACTGTCACACTCCACTATGGAAATGAAAATTTTTTAAAATGCCAGCTTTTCAGTTTCTTGATTTTGTCCCATTCAGGTAAAATGTTTTGCACCAGAAAGTTCAGCAGAGCTGCCAGGTCATCTTTGTTAATAAAGATTTTCATATGCACAAATAAAAATTGAGAAATGACTGGGGCGGGGGGGGGGGGGGCGCTCAGAGAGGGGGGGGGGGGGGAGCGCTAGAGAAACCCATTTTAAATGTTCCTTGGATAATACAGTACCGCAGCAAATCTCTAAGGAAAGTTAAGCTGAGACTGCCATGAACACCAAATAAATTTGCACCACTGGGATATTTAAGGTCCAATAAATCTTACTTTCCAATAGTTTTAAAACTCCAGAAAACAGTTTTTCAGCTCTAGACTCCATATGCTGTAACAAAACCGTCCACCTAAAAGCTATCGACTCAGACCTGTCATCTGTGAGAAATATTTTCAGAACATATTCACGTCTGCTGAACTACCAAATTATGAAAACCTTCATTAAGAAAAAAACCAAACCACAAACACACATATATACATACATAAAAACCAACCGAACAACTTACTCGTTTTCTGTTTGCATGATAATACTCAAGAAAGTTGGTTTAAAATGCCCCTATTTCCAATTCAAATTCTTATTAATTTATTTGAACTATCTCATGTTGCAGTCAGCAACATGAAACCAACAACTAATTGCAAAAAAATAAAATGCAAAGCAATAAAATCCATCACAGTTCAGACATGAGGTGCTGAGCACCAGCAGAAGAGCCAAGGGTTAACGTCAACCTCGGCAATCACAGCATTGTGCCATTTACCTGGTATTGTTAAAAACACTAACTACTGCTGGGGAAAAAAAAAAATCAGATGGTATAGAAAAGCATTTTATTTACTACGCCGCAACTTTCTGCAGTTTGGTTATATCAAAAGCACGTTTTGTGGATGATGAAAGTCACTGCTTCCCTTGGCCTGTCAAAAATATCCTGATGCCATGGCATCTTCATGAAGGCATTACAGCCTGCTGGCACGGATACACTGGTAATACTGGAGCTTCAGTCGCCCCACTGCTGTTCCTGCGAGCCTTTCGGAGAACAGTCCGTGAGGAACAAGAAGAAACGGTGGCCATGAGGCCAGTGAACAGCAGCAGGGCTCGGAAGCAGGTGCGCTACCTAAACCTGCTTTTTATTTTCGTTCCCTTTCGGGAAGCAAACCGATTTCAAACCAGAAGAGTCGCTTTTCAAGGTGACAGACCAAACGGTGCTCCCGCTGAAGGGCAGCTTGGCGCGGTGAAATACCGCCTGAGGGTCCCGAGCAGGGCGGCGGAAAGGCAAGAGGGAGCCTTACAGAATGTTGTTACGGTGTCCCGAGCCCAGGAAACTGCTTTAAAGTATCAAACTGCAAGGAAGTGTAGTGTGGATCCCCAAACCCCACAATTCCCTCTCAGCAAGCTGCGCGTACTGAAGTTTCCCGAGGAGGATCAGACCTTGCTCTAGATGAAGTTAGCAGAAGGTTTGTCCCTTGAGATCTGGGCTGTAATCAGAGGGGTTTAATCAATCTTTGGCTGTATCTCAGTTTCTCCCCGGTTGCCAGGCACAGCAGGTTAGATTCACTTTTGTAAAAATCATTTGGCTAAAAACCAAACCAGCCCAAACATAACAACAAAAAAAAAAAAGTTATGCTAAACTTTGTTTTCTTGCTAGCAAACTTTGTGTCGTAAACAACTGAAGGGCAGTGATGCAAAACGGATTCTTGCCTAGATTTGTAAACTTTTCCAGGAGTTGTAATATCCTGCGTTTGATGACGTCATGAAACTAACCACAAGTAAAAGTTGGTTTTCAATTTGTTCTACTTTTCCCTCATTAGTCTCTGTGTCAGAAATAGAATAAGAACCCTCATTAAGTCACATTAAATTCTTTAAACTCATTAAGGGCTCAGAGAAAGAACAATACAAACACTGGTGTTTTTGTAAAAAAAAAGAAAAAATTATGCAACACAGATGGACTTCCATCTCCATGTATTTTTAGAATGTATGTACACGCTATAGCAGCCAAAGAGAGACCGACAGGCATGAGGGAGAAACGGAGAGGCAGAGCAACAGAGACAACAAGGCAGAGCATACCTTACATATGACAGAATGATACCTAGATAAAAGTGGATTAAGCGCGATCACTTCTGACATGATATAGGTGAAGCGCTTAATGCTTTGTATCCTGAACGGTGGCAGAGCGGGACTTAGAGCCATACCCCACATTTCTTTTCAATTAACGATTCCTCGGGACTTTTTCCAGGGAGAAGACAACCTTGAGGGCCACGCGGCCAGCAGCAAGCAAATGGCAATCTAACTTTTTGTCCACGGACTACTTGGATGGCTGCTGCTGTAGCCTACCAGAGGAAGCAGTACGGTCTGACTCTAGTTGAAGATACGTCTACTGTTCATGCTTACGGACTTACGCGCAAGGTACAGGTGTGTGCAGAATTTCAACAGTCCTGGAGAGCACCTCTGGGTGTGCAAAGGGTGGGTATTTGTTAGAAGATTTATTGTAGCTGAATGACTCAGATATATGTTGTTGATAACTTCTGATCTTACACCCCTCCCCATAAGCCTGGAAATACGAGCTCAATGCCACAAAATTATTTACATTCCTACAGTATGCTCGAACAGCTATTACAGGATTAATTGAATCCCTTTTTCGGGGGTTTTTTGTGTGATAGATGTAACATGCAGATAGGAATTTAGCTCCAAAGCAAACTCCGGATCTGAAGAACATGGAAGGAGGCTAACCAGATGGCATAAACTTCAGATGTCTGTATCAGGCCACAGAAAGAAAACAGTATATACGGTAGGTGGGAGACCCGGGTTACTGTTTCTTGCCTTCCTACCACTGTGGCAGCTGAGACGAGATGTGGGATTTTTACCGACAGCCCCCAGACCCGAGCACCCAGAGCTGGGTGCCAGGGCGGCGCGGGCAGGCAGCCTGCGCTCGGGAGCTCTCCTCTCCCATTTCTCCAGCAGAGTCAGATACTGTTTACCTGCAAGGCACATGGTAAAGCTAATCTATTTTCACAAGATTTTTGCCTCAGGTATGTGGGGCAAGGTTTACTTTATTAATTGCGTGCGTGTGCGTCCATATCTATGCGTGCAGGAGGAGAAAGCTCGGCAACGATCGTCAGGTATTGGATTTTTGGTTTATACTCTGCAACGGCAGCTGGAGAACGTCTGACGAGTATATTTAATACACCTAAAAATGAGAACGCTAAATAGAAAAGCAAGCTGTGTTCAGATTAGGAAGCTGCAATTGGAGGTATCTTTCATTAACTGAATTCATGAAGCAACATTTCATCTGCATAGTAAGTTTTGGATGATGTTCCACATAACTCACAGCATTTGCTTGAAGAGCGGCGTGTGAGAAAATTAAAAAGAATCATGCTTTAGAAACACTAAAAGCCTTCTACCCCCAAAGAAAATTGCTTTATCCTAACTCATTTAACTTCCATTAAACATTAAACCACATCTGCACATAGGAATTTTAGGCGAAATGGAACTTCAGTATCTACTTCAAACTTTTTTTAGATCAGTTGAGAACTTGTTTCTTCAAAATAACCCCAGTAAAGTCACTGGGCTATCCAAAAGCAGTCTGCAAGGTATCTGTCTAGGCAGAGTATGCTTTTTTTTTTTTAATTAACTACTAGCAAAAATTCCCCTCTGCTTTTTTTGTGACCCACCAAGCTGTATATTTAATTTTTTAAGTTTCAGTATGTATTTCTGACTTGCAGACTTTGTAAAGTAGGTCAGGAATACCCAAAGGATACACATTTGAAGGCTACAGATAGCAGAACACACCATTTACGGCTTTGTGTATACACATACATACACATTCTATATAATATAGGTAGATAGATTCAATGATTTAAACACATTACCTCTATACTGTGTGTTTCAAGAACATTCAGATATTTACACTGTTAGATCACCACTCATTTTAGACCTACACTAGAGCCAGCTGCCAAAAAAAAGTACACAAATCAAAATATGTTACCTTTGTTCAAACAATACCGCTGTTCATTATATAATAGAAACTGTCATGCTTAATCTTCCAGGAACCAAGAACTGGTACATTCTTGGATCAGAGGTGGCTTGAAATGGTTTGAGGCAAAACTGAAGCATATTGTTTAAGTAAATCTTGCTGAGAAACATAAGCGCATTGATGATTTTTAACATCATCTTTTACAGACTTTTTTTTCCCAGGTATATTAGTAAACTAAAAATGCTGGCATATTTTCAAAATGCACAGAGATGAACACATCGGTGCTTTTTCTATCACATTTTTACAATATCAAATTATACATTCCCTCCTGCATTGTCAGCCTCACTGAACATAATGGGGGATCTGAAAAGGATGCTTGAGAACAGATGACACGAAGTAAAACGTATCTATAAAAATTACATGTTGACTTTGAGAATACCCCAAAACTAAGTTCTCCCTTGGGAGTTCTCAGTATTATCCAAGTACCCCAATGGTTATTGTGGGCACTAAGCTACAGGCTGCGACGTTCATTTTCCATTAGAGATGAAAAAATTGCCAAAAAGCAGCATTCAAAAATACGTCTACAGCATGATATAGAGAAATACAGAGCAATGGCAGAAATACCTTAAATCCTTCAGAGGTGGAACTTTTTTAACTCATATTTTAATCAGAGAAAACGCTGAATAAAAATACGTACACTTCACTTATTGAGGAAAATCTGTTTTACAGCATTACGACTCCAGGACTTCTTCAGACTTCTAACACTACAAAGAAAGTATTCTACAATTTCATCTTTAACAACACGGATTATATAATATTCATCAAGCAGACACAATCTTACTTACAGACAGACACAGACACACACAACTCTGCAGAGGCCAATCCTGCAGCCTTTACTGAATTCAAAAGTCCCCCTGACGTCAATGAGTATTTTTCAAGAATGAGAACTGCAGGATCAGGCCCAAAAAGTGCTTATGAAGATGAGATGTTACTTCAACAGATTGAATGTTAGATTAAATATAAAGATTGAGGCAAGACAAGTCTGGGGTTTAAACCCTAGGGAGGACTGACATTTAAAGTGTTGCCACTGAATTATAGCTCTCCACATTGGGTGGGGTAACCTCCTACTGGGTGGAGTGTCTCCCCTAAAGGAAGGGAAAACTGGCACAAGCCAACTTGGTCTTTGAACGATTTCCCTACTTGCCAACTTATGAAGTCGTCCTGACGTCAACTTCGTCAAGAAAGTCTATTGCCCAACTCCATCTTTACCGTAGAAAGTTTGCTTGTGTTCAAAACCCCAGCAGACGTAGAAGAGAAATTAAGGAAATAAGCCAGAAAACTCTAAATAAAATAAAGAAATTAGGAACGAAAAGACAGTAGACTGAATTTTCTCTACGTACAGTTATTTTTTTCAGAATCATTTTGTTGGGTTTTCTTGTTTCTTATATCAGCTTAATACAAACAGATACAGATCGCTAAAGACTATTACTAAACATATTTTAAAATCTGGTTTAGCTTTAAAATATGAGGTGGAGAGTGCACAGAAAGTGGCCGCTCTGCAAGATAGGATCTCCCCTGTCTTCTGCAATGGGCAGTGAATATCTTCCCAGCCACCGTCACTAGCAGGTGTAAAATGCTCTCATACCAGGAAAATAATATTCACTGAATTGCCACCAAAGGTATGTTTAACTTACTATTCCCCTCTGAATCAAAATAAACAACTTCTCCAAAAGAAGGCTTCGGGTGCTGAGCGAGAGAGAAGGGGGGCGGGGGGCAATCAAACAAACAAACAAACAAGAAAAACGGATAAAGCATCTCAAAATGCCCATGGGGAAAAAAAAAAATTAAAAAAAAAAAAAAATCAGAAAACAGTTTAAGTTACCGTAACCTGAAATGCACCAGCCATCACAAAGAGCAATTGGAGAAATCCAGCAG
>NW_010552603.1:13633-18137 GCF_000687285.1 Phaethon lepturus
AGGAAAGATTTTTAATAACAGATTGAAAAACAAGAATAAAAATAACTGCATCAACAGGGCCTTTCTTCCTCAGGCCACAAGCCCGTTTTTACTTGAATTTTTAAAAAAATGGCAGTTTGGCCACTAAAACCAATCCAGAACATTATTAAAAGTTAAAAGCTACCAATTACTTCTGTCTGTTCTTTTAAAGCAAAGTTTGGCATTACGTCAGTTGGTTTAAAGAAAACAAGAAAGAGAGAGAGAAAGAAGGAGAGAAAGTTTCCTGCTTGTATAAATTAAACCACCAGGGAAGGTGTCTAGCCACTTGTAAAGCATTTATTACAGGTTTTTAAAGGGCTAGTAACATTTTAAAAATTAAATATTTTAAAATAAATTCAAGGGGGGGAAAAAAAAAAGTCAATCTGATCCTGGAAAGAAAGCAGACTTACGAGAAATTAGACATGCATGAACTGCAGCTAAGAAAGTAAAAAATTACTATTAGGACTAAACCTTGCAATTCAAACTAATTCTATTTTCAAGGCAGAAATGATCCTATTGTAACTGCTGTACTCGTACGCATCGCCTACCAGCACGGAAAGGTTCCACCGAACTTTACAGGATGGAACCAACTGGGTTCTGTAGCAACGTCCTGCGAAGTGCCACTCCTGGCAGCTATGCAATCTAGTGAATAATTTTCTCTCTATAGCTTTTCTAAATCCATGTACAGAGATCCGCAGCAGGAGTAAGATTCCTTAGTTAATGCGGCAGGACCGTAATAAAAATCACTGATAGAGAGATTAGCAATTTCTATTAAATTGTATTTTCCACTGGTGGTGTTATTATTAAATTTTAAAGAACCACTTTAAGGTACTAGAAAATAAGAAACTGGTATTTTATAAGGAAATAAGAAACAGAACATGAATAAAACACAGATGGCTAGTAAACAAAGTTTCTTACACGCAGCTATGCCAGTTCACCTAAATCACAGTCTTCTAAACCCCGTGACGCCAAATCAGAGACTCCTCTGACTCCGGACGAGGCATCAAGTGGAATGGTGTTCAGCTGTGCACGGCGTCTGGGGTGCGACAAAATGTCCACGGGGGACTTAAATCGAGACCCTGGTCGCTATTCTCCCATCGCTCCCTGTTTCATTTGAGCCGTGGTCTGCACGACAAGAAGCCAGAATAATATGCCACCGCTCCTCTTCCCCCCCGCCCCGCGCTCCTCTGCCCCAGCAGCGTTTCTTCTGTTCTGGGCACGTACACAACTGGCTGAGGAGCTGCGTTCTCCAAGGCCCGTTATTGATTAGGTGCAAAACAACATCAAGAAGTGAATAATAAGCATAATCTGAGAAATGTAGTTGCATGTCTTGCCCTCTGTAAACATTTACCATTTCATGGTGTAATTGTACTTCAATCCTTCACGTCATCTGATATAACTCATTATGCGTTTTAATTAGCAGACACACAATCCAAAAAAAGCAAAGCCCAGAAAGTTTTTTTACGTACCATTAAGACTATTTTCGCTTCGGTTTTTAAGTAATCAAATGTTCCCTCTTTGGGTGCAGGCTTATCTTTTTAAAGTCAAAGAGAGAACTTCATTGGCACGGGGTAGGGAAAAGAACTCCATAATTCATGACAGTACCAAGAAAAAAAGTTCTTCTCCAGGAGGACTGGAAAGGGCACTTTTATTTATCTTCTGGACAGACAAAAATAGTAGAACCTAGACTAGATATGCTGTAATTAATGTATTCAAAGGTCAACAGGCAATGGTATTTATACAATAGATGGGTGCAAGACTACGCTGGTTATAGTATTAATCACCAGTATTTGAAAATAGCATTGTTCTCTTACTAGGTAAGAACTTTAGAAAGTTTCAGAAACAAAAAAGAAACTTTTTTTCTTTTTTCCTCATACTTGCCTGCTATTCTTTTTAAATCAACTGTTTTTTAACTCGTGAGGTGTAATATTTGGGACAAAAATGCCCGAGCTTACAGTCGCCCAGGTCTGCCAAAAACAGACCCAGACTACCTCACTAGTTGTTGAGGAAACTAAATTAAGCAAGGGCAAACACCAACTGGAAAGTTGTCAGTTTACTGAATGAATGGCTTCATTTTACACACCAGTTAGAATATCTTAATCAGAATATATTTCTGTGCAAGGCCAATACTTTTACTACCAGGTGGCAGTTTGTTTTAACTGAAACTGCATAAAAAAATGTAATTTATGTCCACTGTACTTTCACCTAACAAAAAGGGTTGTCAGATTCCCAGCCTGTCATGTTCAAAAATACTTAACCATAAACTTTCTCACAATGTTATATTTGGTGTTACCCACAAACCTTCATTAAAGCGATACTGCCAGTGTGGTGGCTGCAGTTAAGATCTGAGAATGTTTCCATTAAGATTATTACATTAAAATACTGTCAAGAGTTTGTAAGAGACATAAATATTCATACACATATGCACCCCCCCCCAAAAAAAAAAAAAACTTAGAAGGAAGGTTCCACATAAAAGAAAAATTTAAATACATACCCAAAGTTGCCTGTTTGTAATTAAAATTTTGGGTTTTTCCTAAACGTCTTTGCTAATTTTTTAACTCTTTCACACTGTAATGTAAAATAGTTTTGTTTCAAAGCAACTGCCTGATAAAGTGCTAAAAGAGGTAATTCGCATGAACAGAAAGTAATTAGTCATTGTTTGCACAATGCTTTGAAAATATAAAACCCTATGTGTCAACTAGCATTAAAATATAATATGATTGAAATACAGAGATTTAACAAGCAACTATTGCATCTCACAGACACTCGAGTCCACACGCAGGAATTAGTACTATGCTGTTATTAATGCACAATCACGGTATGTGAATAATAATATTCTTCACAGGCAGCCAGAACTTGCATGATAATGGTGTGTACTATGAAAGTTTACTATGAACGATAGACAACATGTGATAGGAAAAATAATCCTGCTAGGGATTCATAAAATAATACTGTATTTACACGATCACTGATAAAAATGTAAGGCAACCCACCAAGCTACCGTCTAAATTATGTTAAAAATGCATCAAAAAATATAAGAGGATAACCTGGCTGCATCATAAGTGTTTGATGCCCAAAGAAGTCTCAGATCTAAGTTGTCATTTACATTTTTTCCCCTTTATTAACATTACTATGAAATAAAGAAAAAAATAAAGCCATACTCTCACACGCAAAAATTGCCCGGTGTTATTTAGAGTCTGTTTTAGAGGATCACAGGCAAAACATGTAAACTTAAAAGCTGATGCAACTTTGCCCTTTCCTTACTTTGTTGTGACTACGTATATGCAAAGTTTCAAACAGAGAAAAGTTATTATATGTAACAACAACAAAAAAAAGATAATCAGAGAGAACAGGGTGGATTATGAACTGACTGCTCTTCTCATATCTAATCTCTTTTGGTCTTAAAAAGGTGAAGCAGACTTCTGTTGTCACAAACAGTCTGAGGATCAACTTGTCTGTAGGCACTGATGCACTACTGAACTCCAGTGTTACCGATTCAGTGTGGCAAACCTCAAGCAGGTATACATTTTTCAAGAGGAAAAAGAAAAAGTCTCTCCCCTCGCCACCAGAGAAAGGTTCCACTTGTTTGGTTTGACCACGTTATTAACAAACTTTCATTCAGTGGTT
Organism: Phaethon lepturus; assembly: GCF_000687285.1. NCBI lineage: Eukaryota > Metazoa > Chordata > Aves > Phaethontiformes > Phaethontidae > Phaethon > Phaethon lepturus. The sequence goes on from NW_010552603.1 coordinate 17,279, forward strand.
AAAAAAGAAAGAAAAAAAAAAAAATCTTTCAAAGTGTTGATATCATTTCCAGACAGTCTTGTCAGCATCACAATTTACAGGAAATAGTTGATGTTCTCAAACAAACCCTGTATTTACTCATAGACACAGAGTACCTAAAAAAAAAAAAATTCCTCTCTTTTGGAGGGCTTTTTTTTAAATGTCACTCTGGTGGAATATCTGAGAGAGCTGTCTAACCTAACACACATATTGTGAACATGAGGCAAACACAAACTGCAGTTCAGAAGACTACTGTAACTTTTATTCTCATTTTGTCCACGTCAGGAACTGGCTCTTACCACTACTTTCCTTTGCTGCCCCTTGCATTTTTAACTCTGGCAGTCTTTTCTAAATGTTCAACTTTTCCTAAAACCAACAGGAAAGTAACATGATGCCACCAACATCCATAGGATTCAGTCGCGCCGTTGAAGACGACTGCCTGAATGGCAAAGAAGTTTGATGGTTCTTCGAGAGAGTTCACTGAACTCGGTTAAAATAAAACCTGAAGCCTATTAAATTATTGTTTGTTTCAATCAACATTCAAAATGCGCTGGGCGCTGTAAAAGCGGCGAAGGCAGCATGGTCCGCATAACAGCTTACACTCTTTTTACTAGAAGTTGTTTTCCCCTCGGAGGGGATCTGTCGCCCGGGCTACCCAAGTGTGCGAGGTGGCCCTGGCTCCGGCCCCGCCGGGGCAGGTACTCGCCCTTGGCGAGGAAGGAGTGATGGAGGGGAGAGCTCTCCCCGCTTCAACCCATCGCTTATCCCCGCAGCTCGGTCAGCGCCCCTGAGAAGTTTGCCATTTGCAGACAGAAAACGCAACCGGTTGTGGAGGGGAAGG
>NW_010552604.1:0-23316 GCF_000687285.1 Phaethon lepturus
GGAGCTTGCCAAGCCACTCTGCATCATTTATAATCAATCCTGGTTAACAAGGCTCAGGTCCCAGACGACTGGAGGCTTGCCAAAGTGATGCCCATCTACAAGAAAGGCCAGGAGGAGGATCCCAGGAACTACAGGCCTGTCAGCCTGACCGCTGTGCTGGGGAAGGTTATGGAGCGGTTCCTCTTGAGGGTGCTCACAGGGCATGTCCAGGACAACCAGGGATCAGGTGTGAATGGTGTGAATTAAACAGAATAATTTTTTGATTTACAGACTTAGGCATTTAGTGCTCAGAAATGCCACTATTGTTTTTGTGTACATAACTTCCCCACTCCATTTGTGCATGTCCTATAATGCCACCTTTAACTATACAGTCATATGCTATATTTCCCATCAGGCTCTTAATGAAGCGCTGTGATACAGGCTGCACACTGACTGTGCACTACCCAGTCTTTTACTTTTTCCCATTGCATAACGGGAACTCCAAGAAGTTTTCACCTGCGCTGGTGGTTAGCTGGAAGCTGGTTAGCTTCCAGTGAAGCTTAAACTGTATTATATACCAAGTACCTTAATTAATTATCAAAGTTAACTATGAACATTCATTTATATTTGATGACATAACAGTTTCTTAAGTGTCTGAATTTAGGTAGTTAGCAACTGGCTCTTTTCGCAGTTAGATGCTATTTGTTTTCAATTGTTTCCAACATTTTAAGCACAACCATGAAATGATTAAGGTACTGTTTTAGGAAGTGCTCGCCAGTATCAATCTTAGGATTTCAGAGTCATTACATGAAACATGAAGGATTTAATAAAAATACAACAAACAATTCTGTGGGACCCAATCGCAATAATTTTCATGAAAGCATTTAAAAAATTATCCAAGCTTGACCACTATTAAGATTAGTACAACTATTCAAATCCAGTGGGAGATGCAGAAAGGCAGTATTGACTTCTTTTTTTTTGCAAAATCTATCCAAAACTGTGTTTATAATGGTAACTCTGATGAGCAATTAAAGAATTATGTGTCTCAGAAGTATGAGTTCCATTACTACCAGAAGACAATAGGCACCAAAAGCAAAATAATTATGAGAATATGTATTAAAATAATTACAATTAGATTTATTTGACAAACTTTGGCCATCCTATTATAAAAACCAAGAAATTAATAAGATTACAGAATTAAGTCTCTGACAAGCTCAGATGCTTTCCCATGCACTTTAATTTTACTAGTGGGAGGTTTCTGGTGAATTTCCTTTATGTCATCAATGCTAGAAAAGCTGTTACGTATCTTGGTAGATTTATGGTGAAATAGGTGAAAGATTATAGACTTGTGTTAAGAAGGTCTAACTAACATCAAATAGTTGCTTTTAAATTCTGCTGGTGTAAACTAAGGTGTTACAACAACGACACATAGGTCTAGACATAAGGCTGAGTTGTCTACCTGGACTTTAGTAAAGCTTTTGACGCTGTTTTCCACAACATTTTTCTAGAGAAACTGTCTGCTCATAGCATGGATGGGCATACTCTTCGTCAGGTAAAAAAATTGTCTGGATGGCTGAGCCCAAAGAGGTGTCGTGAATGGAGTTAATTCCAGTTGGCAGCTGGTCACAAGTGCTGCTCCCCAGGGCTCAATACTGGGGCCAGTTCTGTTTAATATCTTTATCAAGGATCTGGGTGAGGGGATCGAGTGCACTGTCAGTAACTTTGTAGACAACACCAAGTTGGACTGTAGTGTTGGTCTGCTTGAGTGTAGAAAGGCTCTACAGAGGGATCTGGGCAGACTGGATTGATGGGCCAAGGCCAATTATGTAAGATTCAACAGAGCTGAGTGCTGGGTCCTGCACTTAGGTCACAACAACCCCACACAACACTACAGACTTGGGGAAGCTGCCGGGTGGGAAAGGACCTGGGGGTGCTGGTTGACAGCCGGCTGAACATGAGCCAGCAGTGTGCCCAGGTGGCCACGAAGGCCAACAGCGTCCTGGCCTGTATCAGCACTAGTGTGGCCAGCAGGAGCAGGGCAGGGATCGTGCCCCTGTACTCAGCACTGGTGAGGCTGCACCTTGAATCCTGTGTTCCATTTTGGGTCCTTCACTACAAGAAAGACATTGAGGTGCTGGAGTGCATCCAAACAAGGGCAACAAAGCTGGTGAGGGGTCTAGAATACAAGTGCTATGAGGAGTGGCTGAGGGAACTGGGATTGAAGTCTGGAGAAATTCACTGAAACTCAGCCAGAGAAGAGGAGAGACACATTTCCTCTTCAAGTGGTGCTACTACTGGGAATGCTGTTATTAGCATCTAAAACTGAAAAATTCTAGGGAAAAAATACCCAAAACATAAAAAAAAAATCAGAGAGAATTTCACTGCCATGGGAAAAACATACCAAGCACTCACTGGGCTAGCTACAGACCCAAACAATTTTATTTAATCTGTGACTGACCAAATAAAATGTTTTGTCTGCTATAGTACTCTGCTTCAATTAAGTAAATTAAATGCATATTCTTGCTATATTTTTATAGGATTTGTAATCCTTATACCTTTAATTTTCTCATAGGATTGTTAAGGTTCAAGAAAATCAATATTGTATTATTTACACTTTACAATCTGCTTATCACAGGTATACATATTCAGAAATTTGGTAGACAAGACTGAATTTTACTTCCTGTTGGTTAACAAGAAAGAGGAGCTCAGTTCACCATTACCCTAATACAGTCTTGCATGCAAAATGCAAAGCAGACAACAAGGTAGTCATAGCTGCTTGCTTCATGAATCTTTATTCTTTAAATAAGCTAAAGTTAGATTTTGCTTATAGTCTTTGATTATGAAAGTGTTAACAACTTCAAGGTTTTTTTCCACACTTCATTAAAAAATGTCGACCTCTGCCACTCTGCCTCTCTTATTCCTTCGACCATCATTGTCACTCTGTTGAATACCAGCATCAATAATGCATGCAACCAAGTGCATGCCTGTTACAAAAATCCAGCTGATTTACTCTTCTCCAGCAAGATGTACTTTTGTTACAGGCATTTCTGTGTAGTAATAGACATATGGAATAGAGCTGCCATAAAAAGAAAGAAAATTAAAAAGATACAATACTGCTTCCTGAAACCCTCCTTAAAAGGGAAGTTGTAGAGAAAGAGAATCACACTCTTCTGAGAGATATGTAGCGGTAAGATCAGACTAGATATAGGGAAAAAAAATCTTACCACGAAGATGATTAAGCACAGGAACAGGTTGCTGAATCAGGTTGGGGAATATCCATCCTTGGAGATATTCAGAACTCAGCTGGACAAGGCTGTAAGGATGATCAAAAACTGTAACAACTAAAACAGGTTACCCAGAGAGATTGTGAAGTCGCCATTCTTGGTGATATCTAAACCCTGACTAGACAAAGTCCTGGACAGTGGAATCAAGCTGACTGCTCCGAGCAGGGGGGCTGGCATAGGTGATCTCCAGAAACCCCTTCCATCCTCAACTATTCTGTGATTCTGTTATTAGGCTGAGAACATGAATAGTGATTTTGTTGCTGCTGTTCTACCAATTTATTATTTTCCTGCTTCTTTTTCACTCCAGGTTGACCTGAAGGTGGCTTTTATGAGATGCCTTAGCCAGAAAAACACCCCTAAAGATTAATTTCAGAATTATCCAAATTACTGTTCATCCAGAAGTGAAAGGCTTCATAACATTTTTCTATTAACTTATCACTGACCTTATTTTAGTGGTTTAGATCACATTCAAATTAGAAGTATTATCCCAAAATATATATGATATAAAAACATTATGCCAGATGCTGAAATCAGTATTATTGTTTTTTCAAAGCTTTCTCCTTTTTGGAAGAAATGGTTGGTTGAATGTCACCTAAAGCCATGGAGTTTAAGCACCCTCCGGACTGTATTTTTTTCAGAAAAACATTCAAAAATACTAAGCATTTAAGCAAACCTTGAATATTGAAGTTAGAAAAATTTGAGTTATAAAAACAGAGTCCTGCATTTAGTACGAATATTTCTAAAGACTGGATGAGATGATGATTATATTCTTGCAAACCAACTCTGTGATTTGACATTCTGTTGTATCATAAACTATTATGGTCTTTTTTTCTATGGAGTATCCACAGTGCCTGTCACGGGGATTGGAGCATCTGCGGTGCCTGACATTTTGTTCTCAGATCCAGGGACCTTCTCTTCCTGTTGAGGGTACTGAATAGTGTTGAACAGGCTCAGTAGGCATGGGCCAGGCTCCAACACGCTGCAGTGGTTTGTGTCTCTCTGGACTTGCCAGAGCGGCAGTATCGTTTTTCCAAATACTTTACTAGTTTTTCGGGATTCTGCAGCTGTTCAGGGGTAAAGTTCTAAAACACTGGAGCTGCTCACTGTCCTAGGTACTTGCCCATGCTATCCCACACACCCTGCCACTCATATAAGTACCCAGCCTTGGCGTAGATCTCTGGGTGATGTTCTTAAATAGTTGTTTAACTTTAAACTCCTGAAACACATTCAGGAGTAGGAGCAACAGGAACATGCTGGTTTGAACATCCCAAGGATATTCAAAATTCTCAAGAGCTGTTGCACCTAGCCTGGGGGAGAAGAGGAAGGTGAAGGAAGGTGTCTCCCCTGTAAATCTGCTCTCCAACGAGAAAAGGTAAATAGTATAATTATTAATAGTTTCCAAAAGATGGATCACAAAATATGGAGTTGATGGCAATGATGAGTGCAGATACCAGATTAATGTCATGATCAGCCATTTTATCATATCATAAGCCACTTCTACAAAGAACAGCAAAGTGATAACCTTGACCCAGTTCCCAGAGATGATAAACAGCACAACAGGGAACATATACAAGTAAGGTGTTCCATGACATAACCCTGAGAACAAGCACAACAGCTCTGAGAACAAAGAAGTCAACATTGTGACCAGCAACTCTCAAACTTGTAACAAATTTGTTCTAATGCGCTATGGTCAGATCTGTTGTTACCTCAACCCTTCGTGCCCCATGCTGGGTGCCAAAAAGGGCTGTTGTGGTTTAACGTGGCAGGCAGCTAAACACCACACAGTTGTTTGCTCACTGCACTCCTCCCCAGAGGCATGGGGGAGAGAATTAGAAAAAAAAAAAGTAAAATTCATGGGTTGAGATAAAGACGATTTAATAGGACACAACAGGAAGGGAAAAAAAATGATAAAAGGATATACAAAACAAGTGATGCACAATGCAGTCACTCACCACTCGCCAACCGATGCCCAGCCCCTTCCCAAGCAGCAGCCCTCCCCGGCCAACACCCCAGTTTATGCACTGAGCATAACGTCGTACGGGACAGAGTATTCCTGTGCCCAGCCTGGGTCAGCTGTCCCGGCTGTGTCCCCTCCCAGCTCCCCGTGCCCCCACAGCCTGCTCCACATAACCCTGAGAACAAGCACAACAGCTCTGAGAACAAAGAAGTCAACATTGTGACCAGCAACTCTCAAACTTGTAACAAATTTGTTCTAATGCGCTATGGTCAGATCTGTTGTTACCTCAACCCTTCGTGCCCCATGCTGGGTGCCAAAAAGGGCTGTTGTGGTTTAACGTGGCAGGCAGCTAAACACCACACAGTTGTTTGCTCACTGCACTCCTCCCCAGAGGCATGGGGGAGAGAATTAGAAAAAAAAAAAGTAAAATTCATGGGTTGAGATAAAGACGATTTAATAGGACACAACAGGAAGGGAAAAAAAATGATAAAAGGATATACAAAACAAGTGATGCACAATGCAGTCACTCACCACTCGCCAACCGATGCCCAGCCCCTTCCCAAGCAGCAGCCCTCCCCGGCCAACACCCCAGTTTATGCACTGAGCATAACGTCGTACGGGACAGAGTATTCCTGTGCCCAGCCTGGGTCAGCTGTCCCGGCTGTGTCCCCTCCCAGCTCCCCGTGCACCCACAGCCTGCTCGCTGGCCGGCCAGCACAAGAAGCTGGACTGTCCATGACCACTGAGCAACAACTGAAAGCATCAGTATGCTATCAACATTATTTTTATCCCAAATACAAAACACGGAACTATACCAGCTACTAGGAAGAAAATTAACTCTATCCCAGCCAAAACCAGGACAACAGCAAGAGCCTTAAAGACCTTAAAAACCTGCTTAGGCTGACATGATTAAGACACTGATAATGCATATTCAGGATCTGAATCATTATCTTTCCCTTCTGTCAATGTATTAAATTTTCCATTGGCATTTGTTTTTTAGTGATTTTCATCACGTAGCATATGTTATGATAATTGGAAAGAATTTAGTAAAGCAAAATGCTTCCACTATATAATAATATAGTTGCCAGCATTGGGTCAAGCAATTAGTAATGTATAACTCTGGCTAGGTATAAAAGGATGCATTAAAGTAATAGAAAAAGTAAGTTAAATGCATCTGATATTAAAATAGTTCATACTGTGAACTATTTACTGAAATATTAAACTGTTTGTAATCTGTGTGAGGACAGTGAACCATCAACTGATACCAGTCAAATTTAACACAGATTTCCTACAATTGACAAAGTCAGATTTCAATTCAAATAACTTGCATATCATCATTTCAAATGGTAGAAAACTAAAGCCGGCATTTTGAGCCAAAACTGAAGTGACATCTGGAAAACAGACTATAGTTAATCTCTGGATGTGTATTTTATCAATATGAAGTATCTCCAAAACTTTTAAACCTGTCAAGACACCTAGTTATATTGGTATTTGAAGACACAACTGAAAATTTTCCAAGGAGATTCATAGAAGCAGAGCTCAACAGCTTCATAAACCTCTCCACAGCATCCCTCTAGGTTAGGTTCACCAGAATAAAAGAACTGTGCATTTTTGTAAGCATACCTGTTTAGATGCTAAACTTAATGTCTTCTGGATTTTTTCTGTCTATAAACATCAATTCTACTTTTTCACTCTGTATATTCTGAATATTTCTGTCAAGGAAAATGGGCTAAAGCAGGAAGGGCCATTAAAAAAAACTTTTATTTTTTCTGGATTTCTTGTTTGTATTGTACTACATAGATTTTGGTATGGTCTTTCATTAAAGTCAATACAAATTAAGATATAGCACCCTGCACGAGTCTAACATTTGAAAATCACTTAAAACTGCTTAGGCAGCTGGTAAGTGAGAACGTAATTCTCAATGGTAAATTCAGAAGGCTGAGGTACACAACGAATTCTTTGCCTCAATCTTCACTGGCAGTGGCTCTTTCCACACCTCTCAAGTGGATGGGAGCTGGCTGGGGGTCTGGAGAGCGGGTCTTGTGAGGAGCGGCTGAAGGATTTGGGGTTGTTTAGTCTGGAGAAGAGGAGGCTGAGGGAGACCTTACCACTCTCTACAGCTGCCTGAAGGGATGTGGGCAGTTCAGTGAGTGAGGACTTGGTTGGATGGTTGCATCTAGAGGGTAGTGGCCAATGGTTCAATATCCAGATGGAGATCAGTGACGCGTGGTGTCCCTCAGGGGACTGTACTGGGACTAGCACTCTTTCATATCTTCATCAGTGACAAAGTGGGATCAAGTGCACCCTCATCAAGTTTGCAGATGACACCAAGCTGAGTGTTGTGGCTGACAAGCCTGATGCCAGGGATGCCATCCAGAGGGACCTGGACAAGCTTGAGGCATGGGCCCATGTGAACCTCATGAGATTTACAAGGCCTAAAGCAGCTCCACCCCTTGCACCTGGGGTGGAGCAATCCCTGGTATCTATACCAGCTGGGGGTTGAGACAGGGACATCTTCATAGGGATTGAGAGCAGCCCTGTGGAGAAGGACTTGGAGGTCCCGGTGCATGAAAAGCTGGACATGAGCCAGCAATGTGCACTTGCAGCCCAGAAGCCAACCATGTCCTGGGCTGCCCCCAAAGCTGCGTGGCCAGCCGGGCGAGGGGGGGGGGTCGTGCTGCGTCCAGCTCTGGAGCCCTCGGCACAGGAGAGACATGGACCTGCTGGAGCGGGGCCAGAGGAGGCCCCAGCAACGCTCCGAGGGCTGGAACAGCTCTGCTGGGAGGACAGGCTGGGAGAGCTGGGGGGGCTCAGCCTGGAGCAGAGAAGGCTCCGGGGAGACCTTATTGCAGCTGCCGGGGCTGAGAGGGGCTGAGGAGAAAGGTGGGGACAGACTTCAAAGTCAGGCTGGACGGGGCTCTGAGCAACCTGCTCGAGTTGAAGATGTCCCTGCTCACTGCAGGGGGGTTGATGACCTTTAAAGTCCCTTCCAACCCAAATATTCTGTGATTCTATGATTCTGTGATAAATAGTCATGCCACAGGATACATAAGCTTCCTTTTATACAGGTGTGCAGATTTAACTGTTTAGGAATTAAATTTTAATTCAGAAGAGGGTATCTTCCTGAAGGTAAATAAAGGGGAACTTACAGTCAATTTTTTTATTGTGGTCTTAATTTAGCTTAATTTTAACTTCTAGACTGCCATAAAGCAGTCTGAGAGTGAGCTTCAGGAGTGTTGTGCCTCCTATGACACAGCTTTCCATCACATTTTTATTATTGGGTATAATAATTTAGTTCTAAAGCACTGAAAAAAGAGAAAAGGCAAAGCTTTGCACATTTTGTAGCTCACGAGTCACCAAGAGGCCCCAAGGGATAAAAAGAGCAACCCACAACTAAGGTCTAAGAAGAACTATATTCATACCTTTCTCTGGCCACAAGTATAAAAAAAAATATTTAGTGCTATCCGTTTCTACAACAAAATGCATCTATGATGAATTTTCATTAATGTATATTGGGAGAGAAATGTCAGGCTGCTTTCTAAGTCTATGTTAATTGGCAGTAAATTAAATTAACTAAAATCCCCTAGACAAGACATTTTTGCCAGAGTCAGAAGGCCACGATGACCTGCATATTTCAGGATCAAACCCTCGTAGCTAACAGACAGGTCAAAATATCTCCACAGCCGGTAGCAGATCTATGCACTCAGTAAGTGACACACTTGAAGTGCCTGCTCCTAGTGATGCAGAAGCACTGCTCCATGTCTCCTGACTTGTACGGGACACTCTACCTCAAAATGTAATAAAAAACCTCCAAACAGCTGCTTTGAGCTGGAAGTCATCACTCCAAAACATTTAACGTATCACATTTAAAAAAAAGTAGAAAGCAGCAACTGACTATATCATGGTGATCTTTAAAACATTTTCTTGATGTATAAGGGCATGGTCAAGCAACCGGATAGTCTAGGTTAAGATTATTAAAACTATGAAACCTATTAAAAAGAAATATATCTGCAGACAGCAGATACACAGTATTAAGAGGAAGGTGAATTTCTGTTTGGTACATCAAGATCATTTCAAGCTTGGGTCATATTTTCAAAATGTCTAGCTGTTCAGAGGCCAGAACATTTCAGAAAAAAATGTTTTATTTCTGAAAAAGGACTGTGTTCATATTAGTTCTGGCATAAAACAGCATACAAAAGTTTACACATGCAAACCAGCATGAATCCAAATACTATCCACCTTGGGAACAATGAGATAAAATATTCTTTGATGTTCTATTCATTACATCCATTGGCAAGTGGAAGATAGATTCAAGAGGAAAATACATTGAAATAATAACTAAGGCTTCAAAGACACATTAGAAAGGTTCAGGTATTTTATCTGCTCTCTGATTTTTTTTTAAAGAGTAGAATTCAAAAGAAAAATAATAATGTTAAAGTACATTTTCTGAGGGCAAAAGTAAAATGCCTTTTGTACAGATAATTTTACATAAGAATGGTCATGATAGAGATAGGAACAGAAGGCTCTGTTTGGTGTTGTCAAATATTGGCTAAAACATAAAGCAAGAACAAAAAGAGAATGTCAGCAAAAAAGACAGATAGAGCTTTAAATGAAAATATATTTTTGAAGTACATTCATCCATTTATACAGTGATCTAAATGAGTATTGTTGAATTTTCGTTAGTTTATAGAACCCTTAAGCCATGTGAATAGTGTTAAAAGTCCAGCAACAGACTTCAGAGCAGCTTTTCTGGTTTTATCATTAAAGTCACATTTAATTTATGTTTATGCCTTGTAATTAAAGCTTTTTTTAATTTCTCATATTTTAAAGTCAAACTTACATGTTCACATACAAATTCATAGTTACAGCAGGCTCAATGAAGCATATCATAAAGGAGTAAGATGGTTTCGATCTAGTCTCCGTCATTCTCTCCGGTTGTCCTTTTCAACAAGATAATTATCAGAGAATCAGAAAATCATAGAATCATGGAATCTTTGGGTTGGAAGGGATCTTTCAAGGCCATCTAGTCCAACTCCCCTGCAGTGAGCAGGGACATCTTCAGCTCGAGCAGGGTGCTCAGAGCCCCGTCCAACCTGACCTGGGATGTTTCCAGGGATGGGGCATCGACCACCTCTCTGGGCAACCCGGGCCAGGTTTTCACCACCCTTAATGTGAAAAATGTCTTCCTTAGATCTAGTCTAAATCTACCTTCTTTTAGTTTAAAACCATCACCCCTTTGTCCTGTCACAACAGGCCCTGCTAAAAGTCTGTCTCCATCTCTCTCCTCTCTCCCCTCTCAGCCCTGGCAGCTGCAGGAAGGTCTCCCCGGAGCCTTCTCTGCTCCAGGCTGAGCCCCCCCAGCTCTCCCAGCCTGTCCTCCCAGCAGAGCTGTTCCAGCCCTCGGAGCGTTGCTGGGGCCTCCTCTGGCCCCGCTCCAGCAGGTCCGTGTCTCTCCTGTGCCGAGGGCTCCAGAGCTGGACGTGGCCCTGCAGGGGGGTCTCCCCAGAGCGGGGCAGAGGGACAGAATCCCCTCCCTCGCCCTGCTGGCCACGCGGCTTTGGGGGCAGCCCAGGACATGGTTGGCTTCTGGGCTGCAAGTGCACATTGCTGGCTCCTGTCCAGCTTTTCATGCACCGGGACCTCCAAGTCCTTCTCCACAGGGCTGCTCTCAATCCCTTCATCCCCCAGTCGGTATAGATACCAGGGGTTGCTTTGCCCCAGGTGTAGAATCCTGCACTTGATCTTGTGGAACCTCATGAGGTTCATATAGGCCCATGCCTCTAGCTTGTACAAGTGCCTCTGGATGACATCCTGTCCTTCAGGCCTGTCAAGCTCACCACCCAGCTTGGTGTCATCTGCAAAGTTGCTGCGAGTGTGCTCGATCCCACTGCCTGTGTCACTGGTGAAGATGTGAAACAGTATTGGTCCGAGAACAGATCTCTGAGGGGCACCAGGCGTCACTGATCTCCATCTGGACATTGAACCATTGGCCACTACCCTCTGGATGCAACCATCCAACCAAGTCCTCATTCACTGAACATCCCACCCATCAAATCAATAGCTCACCAATTTAGAGACAGGGATGTTGTGGGGGACCATGTCAAAGGCCTTACAGAAGTCCAGATAGATGACATTGGTAGCTCTTTCCTTGTCCACTGATGTGGTCACTCCATCATAGAAGGCCACTCAGTTGTTCAGGCAGGACTTGCCCTTGGTGAAGCCATGCTGGCTGTCTTGAATCACCTCCCTGCACTACATGTGCCTTAGCATGGCTTCTAGGAGGATCTGTTTCAGGTTATCTGAAATTCTCTGCAAGGATTATTACATTAGCTCTCTCTCAGATCAATAACTGTTTCACCTCTGTTGCTGTAACATTTCAATGTGCTGTAGAAAAGGTCTGTACTTTCTCCCATTAGAAATCCATTACATGCAGGATTACTTTTCATATTTCACATTATTCAAATCTGAAAATCCTTTCCACCACCACTGCTCTCAAAGGACTATTTACCTGAAAATATTGCTAAGGTGTTAAATCCTCCTTATGAGTTTTGAGGCAAATATATGTATTTATGGAGGAAAAATCCAATCATGCAGTAGTTCTCTATAAAGGGCTGTAAGTACTGAACAGGAGAAGTTTGTGTTTTCCATTAAGGTTGATCTTGTGGGAAAGAGATGTAAAACCAAGTTAAGGCCAAGAAGAACTGAATTAACTTAAAACTCCCCATAAGTTTTATCAGAGAAGTAATTTTAAAATAATGCCAAAAAAAAAGACTACCTGTGTCTTTTTAAAAGACAATAAACATCCAGGATACTGCTCTGCAACTCTAGTTTCTTCTTGGGTTTTTGTACCCCTTCTTTCAAACTAAATCTTTCATAGCTTGTTCTCAGCATGATCTTTGTCAGAACTGGGCTTCTGCCTCAGTGAATTTCTAGTTACAGCAGCCAAAGTGATTCTGAATATGTATCTTTGTATGGTGAAACCTGGGATATTTTAAAAACAAAACCAAATTGCCTTTTAGCATAAGTTTGGTTTGAAAGTTTTATATTTGTTTATTTACCTGTCTCCGGTCTCCCAGAACAACCTTTAGCCTGGTTGTGAAAATAAAGTGCTGAATTGTGCTGATCAACAAATTTACATTTAAAGCTGTTTTTCTACAAGTCGCCATTGACAAGTTTTGGCTAATTGTTGTAGAAAGTTTCCCTTCATCTCTTTATTATTTGTCAAACGGAGACAGCAAAATCAATACAAAATTCTGATCACCTATAATTACAGTATTAATAAGCCCTACTAATATAGTAATAACAATTTTAGGACAGTTGAACCCACTTTCAAGAATGATGCCTTGGTTTTGACCCTCTGATTTTTGGGTAGCTTTTCAGAACCAGTGTCTTCAGGTAAAAATAAGTAAGAGTAAAACAAAAAGCAACACCCAAATATCCTAAAACTAATTTATTGCCCTATTCTCCCTACTACATTCCATCATGAAGTCAAATGCCGATTACTAGGGGCTTTACATGCATTTGATGCAACTACGCAGTAGCTGAGGAATAAAGAACAAATGCTGCAGAACCTAGCCAAAATATGAGTAAGAAACAAAACCAACTCAACATACTTCCTTCAGCTGTAGATATTCCAAAGCAGCCCCAAGGAAAATGCTGAGTAATCTTGCCAAAGCAGGATCAACATGATACAGTAATTTGGCCAAGAGGGCACTGACTTTAGCAGGAGGCAGATCTTCTACACATTAACTTTTAAAACACCTGAAGTGCTTTAAGCAAATGACACTGAAAGAGGTAACCACTGGATGGTTTCTGGCTGTTGTATTTATCTGTCTGCAATTTAAAATACCATAAAAGTGTCGTCGTCTTAGAAAACGTCTAAAAGTAATTGCTTCAGATACAGATCAGTAAAAGGCAAACAATCATGACATAGATAAAACATATTAGTCCTTTAAAATGATGGAATAAATAAGTTTGTATGTATCTGGGATGTTGAACAGTATCTAAAAGCGAAGGTGGTGCATGATTTAGTTTAGATATTACTGCATAAACTGTTATAATGACCAACGAGAGCTGTGCCATTTCTCTTACAAACTTCAATGAACACTATCTTGAATAAGTGTACAAAATACCTGAATTAATTCACTCCTGCAATCTATGAATTTTTGACTCTGTCAAAATTCTTTGCTTCTCTAAGCAAAGAAAAGGCATATTTCGGGCTTTTTAGGTAGTTTTTGACTTCATACTACCAAGAAGAAAAAGTATAATTTTTCTTTTCTTTTGTTTGTATGTATAAGCGTAAATTAGATAGTTCGGTAGTCTGACCTCTCATACATGATTTTTAAAAGCTAAGCTCAGATATCAACTGCATAAGAAAGAACTGGAATTTAGTGGCGCTAATATTGGGGAGTCAGGTGACACTGTTCAGGGAAAAGTTTTGAATTTAGAATTAAATTGGATAAACACTTTGGTCTTCTCATGTTATTTGTATTTCAGAGCTGTGCATGCAGTCATTTTAGACCGAGTTGTTATACACGTGTACCCAGATATATACTATATAGATATATGCGAACTCTCTGTATATCAACCTCCCTATATATATACATACTTATATATACATATTTTGACTAATGAAGCATTTAGAATCAAATTTTGAGATGAAGAAGTATGTTAAAGTCTGTCACAATATGAGTGGGTCTGTCCACACTTCCACAGATGCCCTTGTACAGGTTGAATAATAGTCAATAACACGAGCCAGTGAACTTCATCAAACAAAAGTCAGTGTTGCTTTTTTCTCATGGCATTTGTAAAACTTTTTTTTGTTATTATTCAACCAGCACCAGACAGAAGTCTGTAAGTCTCATTCTTGTATGTGTACCAGTGATTTGGAACAACTGCTTTGGAAAGTCCAGTTGAAGCACTTTTCTCCAAAAATGATCTGCAGGTGATCCAGCATTGCTTGCTGGAATTTGTAATCTCTGATTGAAAGTAATTATTGTGAACTTCAGGAAAAATCATAGTCAATAAGTTATATAAACTGACTTGCACATACATTTTGTAGAAGACAGACTAATAAAAAATGTAGACACCATGCAAGTCACTATCAGAAAGGAATTATAATAAAACATTAGTTTTACTTTTCATAGACTTTGTAGTTGTTTATTTAGTATAAATCCCACAATGTAATGTCATATGTTCTTTGACAAGCAGTTTCAGGAAGAAATTTTACACATATCTGATGTAAAATCCCATTTTTTTGAGAGATAAACACAGTGGTGGTGGGGGGGAAATGCAATCAAAATATAAGCTTAAATGTTAACAGTATTAGCTTTATTAGTAACAGCACAATAAATAACCTATTACTAGGAACATTTAACGCCTTGCTTTCAATCTTGTGTTGTTCCATGACCTATTTAGGTGCCTTTAGGAATTTGTATTATCCCTTTCTTTAGAAACCTACTCTTCTACATACGTCCAAATCATTTTCAATGCAAAGTTTATTCTTAGAACTTATAAAAATATAATCTTGAAATAAAGTGGATGTCAATGCTTATTTTAAAAAACACAAAAATATTTCTTCTTTACTTGGATTGTTAGGTTTTCTAAACCCAGTACCATGGACAAAATAAGAAGTTTAACCAACAAAATACCTTTAAGGGCTATCAGATCCAGGCCTTTGGTAGGTAGCAGTCATATCTTCTTATGATCTGCCTACAATATGATTGATTGGAAATAGTCCTGTCTTGTTACGGAACACCAAAAAAAACCGCGATATGAATTGCACAGCTTTTTGAAGAAATCTTGGATGACCTTTTTGCACAGAACCTTATTTTCAGTAGGGGCCTAACAGGTGACATACTACTCTTCCTGTTGCTCTACATACCTAAGGAGTAATGAAAGGGTAGCAATTCTTGCATTTTTAGTATGCAAAAAGCAAACAATTTTTCTCCTGTCACTCAGTGTAGCTACTCTTTATAAATGTCATTTTGAGGAATTTGGTAGAGAATGACTGGATTAAAGGGAAGGAGTTTACCTGAATTAAGATGCTTGTGATTGAGAAATAAGCTAAAACCCAGAGATTTTAATCTGATTCACTAAGTGCAGATACCTCAAGGCCAATATTTACCCGTATACGCATTGTAGAAGTAACACTGCTTGACAAACCAAACACAATTATCGTTTAAAACAGATTTCTGAGGGAAAACACAATAAAATTAAGTACCACAGTAATAGCTAGCTGGAACATTTCTCACTTAGAGGTTGAAATGTATAGATAGGATACAATTTCCTTATGTCTCTTTAGTTTTAATTATGACTAATACAAAATTCAGAGAGTTTTATAAACAATGCATCTATATACAAGGTCTGTAGCTACAGTTTTTCCCTTTCTCCTTTCAACTGACAGCTGGAAAACTGAGGAGCTTGATTACATGGATTTCTTCGTTGTATGTCTTTCAAATGTAAAAAAAATACACAGAATATACAGAATTATTTCATTATCTATGATTTAGACCACAAGAAAAACAAAAAACAAAGATACGCTGTTCTTTTGAAATGTGTTCTCTCTTTCCTGTAGTTGAATTATAGCCCAGTCTGACTCAGAACCAATACCACTGCAAAGAAACAAAAAAACGATAACAGAAAACAAAAGGGGTATATTTTTAAAAGCTGGTCTTTTTCTTTGTGATTATGCCATACAAACTCTAAGTGGTACGTCTCCAGTCAAAAACAAATGACTGTAACTGCACATAAAAGTTGCGTAACTGTTTTATCTTTTTGTTAAATCATCTGGCAAATAAAAGTACATAAAAACGCATTGTATGTGAGAAAACAGGGCTCATTATAGAAGAATTTGCACTGCCTTATACATTACCAGCTCCATGTGTCCACCACTCCATACTGCATTCAGGGTTCGTACATCAGCGTGATAACTGGAAGGTCAGTAGGAGAGACATTTCAATACACTCGCTGAGGCTTGTTTTCGCCAAATCTGGCCCAGCTGAATGTTGGACTGAAAATGTTGTCCTTTCTGTATAAACAGTGAGAAACACTGACTTTACATAAAAGTTCAGGTGGATCTACTAATTTCCAGAGCAGAAACCAAATAGTAACATAGTAACATAGCATTTCTCCGAAGATTGAGCTGCCCCATGAGACCTGGCTGATTATATGCTTTCTTGAAGGCAGATATGCCAGAATCTAAATATATATCATAGAATGGTTTCAGTTGGAAGTGACCTTTAAAGATCATTGAGTCAAACTCCCCTACCATGGGCAGGGACATCTTTCACACAGAATCACAGACTGGTTTCGGTTGGAAGGGACCATGGAAGAAGACAACGTTATAACTTCTAGTAGTTTCTGGACAAAAGGACCCCTGCACTGATTGTTCAGGAAAATGCCAGAAGCTTACAACAGCTTTTGCTAAGTTACTTTATTTCATTTATTTTGTCCCTATAGAAGTCCATCCTTGTTTTAGCAGGGACTGGACCACTAGTGCAAGGTGGCAGCACTTAAACAGAATTTTGCCCTGTCACATCCTCCACAGAGGTAGTTTTGCATGTTTTTTAATCAGTCCTACAAGAAGTTAGTTGGAAAGTTGTGCTCTTCCATAACCTCCTGATGTAACTTACAGAGGGCTTTTAGATGAGTAAATGAAAGTCTTATGAGTTTTTTTACAGTAATAGTCATTTAATCAGGGCGACCCAACTGGTGAGCTTCAGGCTGGATCCGATGCTATTTGGCCTGACACCTTTTTTTAGGGGAAATTTCACTTCCACTTCCACTAGGTAACAGAGAAAAAGAGTGAGTCGTGTTTCTGGCTACATCAACACTGGGACCAAACATGCAGAATCCACACAGAACACTGTAGGATTCTCAATTCCAGGTTTTTGACTAAAAACTTAGTTGTCCCAAGGTGGATAAGAAGTTACAACTTCAAGACATGTCTCTACATCCAAAAGCAATTAATAATGATTCTAGCTGCCATTCTAGCACACTTCCTAAATTCTTTAGGGTCTAATTCTGTAATCATTAATGGCATTATATAGCTCAAAGGAAAAAAAGTGTAAGTGGAACAATATTTTGTACTTAGTATAATTGTGAGTTACAAATAAGATAGTTGTATTCTTAGTTACCCATATAGACCCAGACATTTACATGAATAATCCAACTTTTTCACAAATTCAAGCCACATAAAAAAAGTATTTTACCTTTTCATCCCAAAGATCTCTCATATATCAGTAAGTTTATTCTCATAAGATGTGACACATTTTTAAGTAGTCACTCCTAAAATACTTTTAGATTTTACTTCAGATGAAACCAATATTACATGCTAAACTGTAAATACATTACACATGCACTGTTCAGCAATTGCCTTATGTAGTTTAGGCTACCTTGCTATACTCTTACATTAGAGCTTAGTGTAATTCTCATCCCTTACAATCAAAATTTAAATACGTAAAAAAGCTATTGCTATCTGAAATTCTTAAAATGTAATAAAGGAGCTGAAAGTTTATATAAGTTTGGTGACATGCCAATTAAAAGTCCTGTGAAGTGAAGAAATTAATTTGCTTCATTTACTAATTAAAACAAAAGAAAAAAAACCAATATTAAGACACTATTCTTGTGATGTTATGAATCTTCAAGGACCAGTGGTATGTTGTATAAATATGTATAAATAACATATTTATGTGTAATAATTGGTAATGATACACTTCAAACTGTAAAGTAATGCAAAAGTGAAGGTTTATGTTTCTGAGATTTGATAAGATTAGGCTTTATGTTTGAACATGTTTTGTTTCTTCCATACGTTGCGCCTACAATATTCACCTTCCAAAGAAAGAGTAGAGTCAAGCTTTTGACTGTGATGGACTCTTCTGAATGCAGGGACAAAGTATCCTGGCTTCAGCTGGGATAGAGTTAGTTTTCTTCACAGAAGCTAGTAGGAGGCTGTGTTTTGGATTTGGGATGAAAATAATGTTGATAAGGTGCTGATGTTTTGGGTTATTGCTCAGCAGTCAAGGACTGCCCAGCTTGTCATGCTGACCTGCCAGCGAGCAAGCTGGGGGTGCATGGGGAGCTGGGAGGGGACACAGCCAGGACAGCTGACCCAGGCTGGCGACAGGGATATTCCATACCACATGACGTCATGCTCAATATATAAAGTTGGGGGAAGAAGAAGGAAGTGGGGGGACACTTAGTGTTACAGGGTCTGTTTTCCCACGAAACCATTACGCGTGACGGAGCCCTGCTGTCCTGGGGATGGCTGAACCCCCGCCTGCCCACGGGAAGTGGGGAATGGATTCCTGGTTTTGCTTTGCTTGCGTGCATGGCTTTTGCTTTACTTATTAAACTCTCTTTATCCCAAACCATGAGTGTTTTCACTTTTACCCTTCTGATGCTTCCACCAATCCCACCACAGGGAGTGAGCGAGCAGCTGCGTGGTGCTTAGCTGCTGGCTTTTTTTAAACCACAACACAGCCTTAGCATGCCTCACCCAGTATAAATTTATTACTGGAGATAGCAGCACTTGCACTATATTGCTAAAGCTAGTGTATCAGTGAAAGTGGAGTCATGAGATATTGACTACATCTTGGATGCAGGAGTTGAATGCACCATTAGCAAGTTTGTTGATGATGCTAAATTGGGAGTTGTCGACTCTCTCAAGGGACAAGAGGTCTTGCAGAGGGATCTGGATAGATTCAAGCACTCGGCAATCATGAAATTTAAGGATACCAAATGCCAGATTCTGCACCTGGGACTGAGTAATGCTGGACATAAGTATAGATTGGGAGAGGAGTGGCTGTAATCTGGGGGTGCTGGCCGACAGCAGGCTCAGTCGGAGTCAGTTGTGTGCCCTGGCAGTCAAGATGGCAAACTGCATGGTGGGGTGCATCAAACGCAGCATGACCAGCCAGTCAAGAGAGGTGATTATCCGGCTGTATTCAGCACTGGTGTGGCCTCACCTTGAGCACTGTGTGCAGTTCTGGGCTGCACAGTTTAAGAAGGATGTTAAGGACCTTGAATGTGTCCAGAGGAGGGCAAGAAAGCTGGTGAAAGGGCTGGAAGGTGTGTCCTATGAGGAGCAGCCAAGGACTCTGGTTTTGTATAGTTTGGAGAACAGGAGGCTGAGGGGTGACCCCGTTGCTGTCTGACAGCTTCCTGAGGAGGGGACGTGGAGAGGGAGGTGTTGATCTCCTCTCCCTGGGATCCAGAAATAGGACACATGGGAACGGCTCAAAGCTGCACCAAGGGAGGTTGAGAGTGAACACTGGGAAGCATTTGTTTACCAAGTGTGGAGTGTGGTCAAACCCTGGAACAGCTTGCTAGAGAGGTTGTTGATGCCCCAAGCCTGTCGGTGTTTAAGAGGCATTTGGACAATGTCCTTAATACCATGCTTTAACTTGTGGTGAGCCCTGAAGTGGCCAGGCAGTTGGACTAGATGATCTTTGTAGGTCCCTTCCAACTGAAATAGTCTATTCTATTCTACTCTACTCTACTACAAATGAACATTTTAGAATGCAGACACATGAGCTGAATTTATCTTGCTTGGAGAAACTGTATCGCCACTCTTGATGGCATTTATCATCTCAGTTTTGAGGCACTATGATAGCAATATGACATCTCCTAGAAAGAAGACAATTAATGTAGACAAGACCATTTTTTCTAGAAGTGTTTTGCAACATGCAAAGAATTGTCTTCTATACAGGGCTAACTCAGGAAGGCTGAATATCCTTTGAACATTGAACATGACAGTACCAAACAGGATAGTACTGCTTAATAGGATAGTATGCCTTTGATAAGTGTGAGATTCAGAGTTTTCAGACTAGAGAACCCTTCCTGTATCACACACAGACAGCTGGATTTTGAAGATGAGCCCTTAGCTCCATTTACATAGATCTTCCTGAAACACAAAATTTCAACAACTGTATGTCATTGTTTTCAAAAAGATTCAGAAAATTTCAGCTTCATTCCACAACAGAACACAAATTATAGTCTCATCATATACATTTCACAAAGGAAAAATGCATCATTTAAATAATTACGGCATCCAGGCTTTTTTTCTGAATATTTTTCCCGTATCCATTCATAAAATGAAATATTTATTCTCTAATAACTCAACAGTATCCATTGTTTCCATTTGCAATTAACTATGTATTAAGATCACATTACTGCAAACTGATAACACAAATGCAACTCTCTTATTAATGATTAATCCACGTGTGCCATTTCATGGACTTGTCATTAGAAGACTTTTAATCTACCTAAAACCTCATTGATTTTTTCATTAATTGCTAATGCAAGCTTCCTTGAATTTTGAGTTATACAAGTACTTCTTTAATGGATGAATAAATAGTATGAAGCACACTGAAGCCAAGTCTCTTGAGATGGATGGGCTCCAGTGCAATGCAATTCAGCAAGATGTTTCCACTGGTGTCTATCACAGGATCTATACAAAATCAAAAGGTGGCACCATCTTCAATTCAAAGACTGTACTTTGAAACAGACAACAGGAAAAGAAGTGATGGTTCTACTGACATTAGTAGTCTAAACTCACAATCTTTACACAGGAATGGTTAAAATATATACGAACATATATACACATGGTAATCGCTGATGTCCTGATCATTTACTCATGTGCACATAAAGAAAATCAATGTGTACACTTCCCTCTTTCAGTCTCGCTAAAGTCATTGCCTTATTTACATGATAAAATTGGTCTGTGACCTATTTGCTATTCTTTCTAATATTTTAGAGGTACAGAACAGCATATTAAAAAGAATATATAATTGTATCATTAAAGCAATATGTAGGAAGAATATTATTCCATTCATTACTTTAATATAAAAATTATTAAACCATAAATTATAATTCTTTATACATTACATTATACTCTAATAAATACAACATAAATGTGATAAATTATATTAAAATCTGAATTTTAAAGCTCTTGTTATTGTTTCAAGTTATATTCACTGTGCTTTATTAGAGCTGCAGGATAGGAAAATCTTGACTTCATCACTAAAAAGATAATTGTAAAAATATATCCCAAGAACTGGCTATGTCAGTAGAAATTTTAATTTTACCAAGAAAAAAATTTCTTTGGCTCTTTTCTTATTGCTTTACCATATGCCTTTCACACACTGTGTTTGACTACGTTCCTGACATCTCTTGGAATTAGTATTTTCAGTTGCTAGGGAGCACTGCAACATCAGCTGAATGCAGTGTGGTCTGTACATTCTTTTTAGAGCTTCTCTTCTCTGTAACTTCTTCAGTGAACCATGCTGAAAGATTGTCTTTGCTGCAGGATGACAGAAATCTGGCTTTGTGGGATTAGAAAGATCCCATCTCTACTCTTACTGCTCTGTGGATTCTCTGGGATTTCAAACCTACTCAGGCACTCTTAGAAAATGAGGGAAAACGTAACTTGACAAAGGTTCAAATTTCACTTCAGTCTTGCATTAATTAGTGGACTAGTTCATTGCTTTCTGAATTGATTTGATCACCTTCATTTCAATGTAAACATCACAGATCTATCAGCATTCACTTGTCTAACATTGCCGTGGTTCAGCCCCAGCCGGCAACTAAGCCCCAGGCAGCCGCTCGCTCACTCCCCCACGGTGGGACGGGGGAGAGAATCGGGAGAGTAAAAGCGAGGAAACTCGTGGGTTGAGATAAAGACAGTTTAACAGGTAAAGCAAAAGCCGCGCACACAAGCAAAGCAAAACAAGGAATCCATTCACCACTCCCCGTGGGCAGGCGGGGGTTCAGCCACCCCCAGGACAGCAGGGCTGTGTCACGCGTAATGGTTTTGTGGGAAGACAGACGCCATCACTTCGAGAGTCCCTCCACCCCTTCCTTCTTCTTCGTCCCAGCTTTATATGCTGAGCATGACGTCATGTGGTATGGAATTCCCCTCTGGCCAGCCTGGGTCAGCTGTCCCGGCTGTGTCCCCTCCCAGCTCCCCGTGCATCCCCAGCCTGCTCGCTGGCAGCCCAGCACGAGAAGCTGGACTGTCCTTGACTGCTGAGCAACAACCCAAAACATCAGCACCTTATCAACAGTTTCTCATCCCAAATCCAAAACACAGCCTCACACCAGCTTCTGTGAAGAAAACCAGCTCTATCCTGGCTGAAACCAGGATAAACCTGCAGGAGAAAGACATCATGAATTTACACTCTAGTTTGTGAAAAAGCTGTGATTCTAATAAAGAGAAGTAATAAATGCATTATATAGATGTTGCATTAAAGAAACTAAAAACTGCATCTTCCAAATATGCAGTATAATAAAATATTGCATTATTTTTTTCATATATAAATCTAGCATTTTTTAAGATATGTCATTCTTATTCATGTAAATCAAAATTAATTTCTATCAATAGCATTTCAACCAACATTTTTTGACTAAACCACACTTACAAACTAGAAGTGCAGTGCTCAAATACAGATGCAAGTCTGCAGCTGAAATTTAACCTACTCCTCTCTCTTTGCTGGAACGTTTAGAGAGGACATGCTGATTTGAGAGAACTGCAGCTCATACTCTAAATCCTCATTTTTATTGTCATCCCTATTCCCCAAAATCCTTAATTAAAACCTACTGAAGTTATTAACAAAAAGAGGCAAGAATAACTTCTGGTCGCAACAGGATTTTGAACAAATGTTGAGTTCACCATGAAAATTATGATTAAAAAAATTTAATTAAAGTCTAGAATAATACAAAAAGTGCATTTCAATAAGAACTGAGGCAAAAGTTACAGTTCATTAAAAGGAATCTGGTGGAAAACAACAGCAAAAGTCAACAGAAACTAAAAACAGACGTAGATAATACGTGTGATAATTTTCTCTGTCCCTCTGTGATCTTACCTGAAGATTGCTGACCGCTGGAGTTATCACAATTGTTTAACTTCAGAGATCTGTTCCAAAGGTTTAGTTTTCCTCTCTCAGAAACCATATGAAATTCTGAATATCAGATTTTTATTAAAGCATAACAAAGCCTGCAAAGAAATAAAAGCCCAGCAGATCCATTATTTTCTTTCAGTGGGGATTTTATTTTCTTCACTTGTTTCTTAATTGGTTCAGCATGAACTGGTATCAG